>NW_027140691.1:320841-562294 GCF_036365525.1 Heterodontus francisci | reverse complement strand
TTGAGACCCAAAACAGGAATAAAACACACCGGGGAGAGACTGAGACCCCAAACAGGAATAAAACACACCGGGGAGAGACTGAGACCCCAAAACAGGAATAAAACACACCGGGGAGAGACTGAGACCCAAAACAGGAATAAAACACACCGGGGAGAGACTGAGACCCAAAACAGGAATAAAACACACCGGGGAGAGACTGAGACCCCAAACAGGAATAAAACACACCGGGGAGAGACTGAGACCCAAAACAGGAATAAAACACACCGGGGAGAGATTGAAACCCCAAAACAGGAGTAAAACACACCGGGGAGAGACTGAGACCCAAAACAGGAGTAAAACACACCAGGAGAGACTGAGACCCCAAAACAGGAATAAAACACACCGGGGAGAGACTGAGACCCCCAAACAGGAATAAAACACAACGGGGAGAGTCTGAGACCCAAAACAGGAGTAAAACACACCGTGGAGAGACTGAGACCCAAAAACAGGATTAAAACACACCGGGGAGAGACTGAGACCCCAAACAGGAATAAAACACACCGGGGAGAGACTGAGACCCAAAACAGGAGTAAAACACACCGGGGCGAGACTGAGACCCCAAAACAGGAGTAAAACACATCGGGAGAGACTGAGACCCAAAACAGGAGTAAAACACATCGGGGAGAGACTGAGACCCAAAACAGGAGTAAAACACATCGGGGAGAGACTGAGACCCCAAAACAGGAGTAAAACACATCGGGAGAGACTGAGACCCAAAACAGGAGTAAAACACACTGGGGTGAGACTGAGACCCAAAAACAGGATTAAAACACACTGGGGAGAGACTGAAACCCCAAAACAGGAGTAAAACAAACCGGGGAGAGACTGAGACCCCAAAACAGGAGTAAAACACACCGGGGAGAGACTGAGACCCAAAACAGGATTAAAACACACCGGGGAGAGACTGAGACCCCAAACAGGAATAAAACACACCGGGGAGAGACTGAGACCCCAAAAACAGGAATAAAACACACCGGGGAGAGACTGAGACCCCAAAACAGGAGTAAAACACACCGGGGAGAGACTGAGACCCAAAACAGGAATAAAACACACCGGGGAGAGACTGAGACCCAAACAGGAATAAAACACACCGGGAGAGACTGAGACCCAAAAACAGGATTAAAACACACCGGGGAGAGACTGAGACCCCAAACAGGAATAAAACACACCGGGGAGAGACTGAGACCCCAAACAGGAATAAAACACACCGGGGAGAGACTGAGACCCCAAACAGGAATAAAACACACTGGGGAGAGACTGAGACCCAAAACAGGAATAAAACACACTGGGGAGAGACTGAGACCCAAAACAGGAATAAAACACACCGGGGAGAGACTGAGACCCCAAACAGGAATAAAACACACCGGGGAGAGACTGAGACCCCAAACAGGAATCAAACACACTGGGGAGAGACTGAGACCCCAAACAGGAATAAAACACACCGGGAGAGACTGAGACCCAAATCAGGAATAAAACACACTGGGGAGAGACTGAGACCCAAAACAGGAATAAAACACACCGGGGAGAGACTGAGACCCCAAACAGGAATAAAACACACCGGGGAGAGACTGAGACCCAAAACAGGAATAAAACACACCGGGGAGAGACTGAGACCCCAAACAGGAATAAAACACACCGGGGAGAGACTGAGACCCCAAAACAGGAATAAAACACACCGGGGAGAGACTGAGACCCAAAACAGGAATAAAACACACCGGGGAGAGACTGAGACCCAAAACAGGAATAAAACACACCGGGGAGAGACTGAGACCCCAAACAGGAATAAAACACACCGGGGTGAGACTGAGACCCAAAACAGGAATAAAACACACCGGGGAGAGATTGAAACCCCAAAACAGGAGTAAAACACACCGGGGAGAGACTGAGACCCAAAACAGGAGTAAAACACACCAGGAGAGACTGAGACCCCAAAACAGGAATAAAACACACCGGGGAGAGACTGAGACCCCCAAACAGGAATAAAACACAACGGGGAGAGTCTGAGACCCAAAACAGGAGTAAAACACACCGTGGAGAGACTGAGACCCAAAAACAGGATTAAAACACACCGGGGAGAGACTGAGACCCCAAACAGGAATAAAACACACCGGGGAGAGACTGAGACCCAAAACAGGAGTAAAACACACCGGGGCGAGACTGAGACCCCAAAACAGGAGTAAAACACATCGGGAGAGACTGAGACCCAAAACAGGAGTAAAACACATCGGGGAGAGACTGAGACCCAAAACAGGAGTAAAACACATCGGGGAGAGACTGAGACCCCAAAACAGGAGTAAAACGCATCGGGAGAGACTGAGACCCCAAACAGGAATAAAACACACCGGGGTGAGACTGAGACCCAAAACAGGAATAAAACACACCGGGGAGAGATTGAGACCCCAAACAGGAATAAAACACACCGGGGAGAGACTGAGACCCCAAACAGGAATAAAACACACTGGGGAGAGACTGAGACCCAAAACAGGAATAAAACACACTGGGGAGAGACTGAGACCCAAAACAGGAATAAAACACACCGGGGAGAGACTGAGACCCCAAACAGGAATAAAACACACCGGGGAGAGACTGAGACCCCAAACAGGAATCAAACACACTGGGGAGAGACTGAGACCCCAAACAGGAATAAAACACACCGGGAGAGACTGAGACCCAAATCAGGAATAAAACACACTGGGGAGAGACTGAGACCCAAAACAGGAATAAAACACACCGGGGAGAGACTGAGACCCCAAACAGGAATAAAACACACCGGGGAGAGACTGAGACCCAAAACAGGAATAAAACACACCGGGGAGAGACTGAGACCCCAAACAGGAATAAAACACACCGGGAGAGACTGAGACCCAAATCAGGAATAAAACACACTGGGGAGAGACTGAGACCCAAAACAGGAATAAAACACACCGGGGAGAGACTGAGACCCCAAACAGGAATAAAACACACCGGGGAGAGACTGAGACCCAAAACAGGAATAAAACACACCGGGGAGAGACTGAGACCCCAAACAGGAATAAAACACACCGGGGAGAGACTGAGACCCCAAAACAGGAATAAAACACACCGGGGAGAGACTGAGACCCAAAACAGGAATAAAACACACCGGGGAGAGACTGAGACCCAAAACAGGAATAAAACACACCGGGGAGAGACTGAGACCCCAAACAGGAATAAAACACACCGGGGTGAGACTGAGACCCAAAACAGGAATAAAACACACCGGGGAAAGATTGAAACCCCAAAACAGGAGTAAAACACACCGGGGAGAGACTGAGACCCAAAACAGGAGTAAAACACACCAGGAGAGACTGAGACCCCAAAACAGGAATAAAACACACCGGGGAGAGACTGAGACCCCCAAACAGGAATAAAACACAACGGGGAGAGTCTGAGACCCAAAACAGGAGTAAAACACACCGTGGAGAGACTGAGACCCAAAAACAGGATTAAAACACACCGGGGAGAGACTGAGACCCCAAACAGGAATAAAACACACCGGGGAGAGACTGAGACCCAAAACAGGAGTAAAACACACCGGGGCGAGACTGAGACCCCAAAACAGGAGTAAAACACATCGGGAGAGACTGAGACCCAAAACAGGAGTAAAACACATCGGGGAGAGACTGAGACCCAAAACAGGAGTAAAACACATCGGGGAGAGACTGAGACCCCAAAACAGGAGTAAAACGCATCGAGAGAGACTGAGACCCCAAACAGGAATAAAACACACCGGGGTGAGACTGAGACCCAAAACAGGAATAAAACACACCGGGGAGAGATTGAGACCCCAAACAGGAATAAAACACACCGGGGAGAGACTGAGACCCCAAACAGGACTAAAACACACTGGGGAGAGACTGAGACCCAAAACAGGAATAAAACACACTGGGGAGAGACTGAGACCCCAAACAGGAATAAAACACCCGGGGAGAGACTGAGACCCCAAACAGGAATAAAACACAC
Organism: Heterodontus francisci; assembly: GCF_036365525.1. NCBI lineage: Eukaryota > Metazoa > Chordata > Chondrichthyes > Heterodontiformes > Heterodontidae > Heterodontus > Heterodontus francisci. The sequence goes on along the minus strand of NW_027140691.1, from coordinate 558,274 downwards.
CGGGGAGAGACTGAGACCCCAAACAGGAATCAAACACACCGGGGAGAGACTGAGACCCCAAACAGGAATCAAACACACTGGGGAGAGACTGAGACCCCAAACAGGAATAAAACACACCGGGAGAGACTGAGACCCAAATCAGGAATAAAACACACTGGGGAGAGACTGAGACCCAAAACAGGAATAAAACACACCGGGGAGAGACTGAGACCCCAAACAGGAATAAAACACACCGGGGAGAGACTGAGACCCAAAACAGGAATAAAACACACCGGGGAGAGACTGAGACCCCAAACAGGAATAAAACACACCGGGGAGAGACTGAGACCCCAAAACAGGAATAAAACACACCGGGGAGAGACTGAGACCCAAAACAGGAATAAAACACACCGGGGAGAGACTGAGACCCAAAACAGGAATAAAACACACCGGGGAGAGACTGAGACCCCAAACAGGAATAAAACACACCGGGGTGAGACTGAGACCCAAAACAGGAATAAAACACACCGGGGAGAGATTGAAACCCCAAAACAGGAGTAAAACACACCGGGGAGAGACTGAGACCCAAAACAGGAGTAAAACACACCAGGAGAGACTGAGACCCCAAAACAGGAATAAAACACACCGGGGAGAGACTGAGACCCCCAAACAGGAATAAAACACAACGGGGAGAGTCTGAGACCCAAAACAGGAGTAAAACACACCGTGGAGAGACTGAGACCCAAAAACAGGATTAAAACACACCGGGGAGAGACTGAGACCCCAAACAGGAATAAAACACACCGGGGAGAGACTGAGACCCAAAACAGGAGTAAAACACACCGGGGCGAGTCTGAGACCCCAAAACAGGAGTAAAACACATCGGGAGAGACTGAGACCCAAAACAGGAGTAAAACACATCGGGGAGAGACTGAGACCCAAAACAGGAGTAAAACACATCGGGGAGAGACTGAGACCCCAAAACAGGAGTAAAACGCATCGGGAGAGACTGAGACCCAAAACAGGAGTAAAACACACTGGGGTGAGACTGAGACCCAAAAACAGGATTAAAACACACTGGGGAGAGACTGAAACCCCAAAACAGGAGTAAAACAAACCGGGGAGAGACTGAGACCCCAAAACAGGAGTAAAACACACCGGGGAGAGACTGAGACCCAAAACAGGATTAAAACACACCGGGGAGAGACTGAGACCCCAAACAGGAATAAAACACACCGGGGAGAGACTGAGACCCCAAAAACAGGAATAAAACACACCGGGGAGAGACTGAGACCCCAAAACAGGAGTAAAACACACCGGGGAGAGACTGAGACCCAAAACAGGAATAAAACACACCGGGGAGAGACTGAGACCCAAACAGGAATAAAACACACCGGGAGAGACTGAGACCCCAAAACAGGAGTAAAACACACCGGGAGAGACTGAGACCCAAAACAGGATTAAAACACACCGGGAGAGACTGAGACCCAAAACAGGATTAAAAACACACCGGGAGAGACTGAGACCCAAAACAGGAGTAAAACACATCGGGAGAGACTGAGACCCAAAACAGGAGTAAAACACACCGGGGAGAGACTGAGAACCCAAAACAGGAATAAAACACACCGGGAGAGACTGAGACACCAAAACAGGAATAAAACACACCGGGGAGAGACTGAGACCCAAAACAGGAATAAAACACACCGGGGAGAGACTGAGACCCAAAACAGGAGTAAAACACACCGGGAGAGACTGAGACCCAAAACAGGATTAAAACACACCGGGAGAGACTGAGACCCAAAACAGGATTAAAACAAACCGGGAGAGACTGAGACCCAAAACAGGAGTAAAACACATCGGGAGAGACTGAGACCCAAAACAGGAGTAAAACACACCGGGGAGAGACTGAGACCCAAAACAGGACGAAAACACACCGGGGAGAGACTGAGACCCCAAAAACAGGAATAAAACACACCGGGGAGAGACTGAGACCCCAAACAGGAATAAAACACACCGGGGAGAGACTGAGACCCAAAACAGGATTAAAACACACCGGGGAGAGACTGAGACCCAAAACAGGATTAAAACACACCGGGGAGAGACTGAGACCCCAAAACAGGATTAAAACACACCGGGAGAGACTGAGACCCCAAAACAGGAATAAAACACACCGGGAGAGACTGAGACCCAAAACAGGAGTAAAAAACACCGGGAGAGACTGAGACCCAAAACAGGAGTAAAACACACCGGGGAGAGACTGAGACCCAAAACAGGATTAAAACACACCGGGGAGAGACTGAGACCCCAAAAACAGGAATAAAACACACCGGGGAGAGACTGAGACCCCAAACAGGAATAAAACACACCGGGGAGAGACTGAGAACCAAAACAGGATGAAAACACACCGGGGAGAGACTGAGACCCAAAACAGGATTAAAACACACCGGGGAGAGACTGAGACCCCAAACAGGAATAAAACACACCGGGGAGAGACTGAGACCCAAAACAGGAGTAAAACACACAGGGGAGAGACTGACACCCAAAACAGGAATAAAACACACCGACGAGAGTCTGAGACCCAAAACAGGATTAAAACACAGCGGGGAGAGACTGAGACCCCAAAAACAGGAATAAAACACACCGGGGAGAGACTGAGACCCCAAACAGGAATAAAACACACCGGGGAGAGACTGAGACCCAAAACAGGATTAAAACACACCGGGGAGAGACTGAGACCCAAAACAGGAGTAAAACACACCGGGAGAGACTGAGACCCAAAACATAGAGACTGAGACCCAAAACAGGAATAAAAAACACCGGGAGAGACTGAGACCCAAACAGGAATAAAACACACCGGGAGAGACTGAGACCCCAAACAGGAATAAAACACACCGGGGAGAGACTGAGACCCCAAACAGGAATAAAACGCACTGGGGAGAGACTGAGACCCAAAACAGGAATAAAACACACTGGGGAGATACTGAGACCCCAAACAGGAGTAAAACACACTGGGGAGAGACTGAGACCCAAAACAGGAATAAAACACACCGGGGAGAGACTGAGACCCAAAACAGGAGTAAAACACACCGGGAGAGACTGAGACCCAAAACAGGAATAAAACACACCGGGGAGAGACTGAGACCCAAAAACAGGAGTAAAACACACCGGGGAGAGACTGAGACCCAAAAACAGGAGTAAAACACACCGGGAGAGACTGAGACCCAAAACAGGAATAAAACACACCGGGAGAGACTGAGACCCAAAACAGAGTAAAACACACCGGGAGAGACTGAGACCCAAAACAGGATAAAACACACCGGGAGAGACTGAGACCCCAAACAGGAATAAAACACACCGGGGAGAGACTGAGACCCCAAACAGGAATAAAACACACCGGGGAGAGACTGAGACCCCAAACAGGAATAAAACACACCGGGAGAGACTGAGACCCCAAACAGGAATAAAACACACTGGGGAGAGACTGAGACCCAAAACAGGAATAAAACACACTGGGGAGAGACTGAGACCCCAAACAGGAGTAAAACACACTGGGAGAGACTGAGACCCCAAACAGGAATAAAACACACTGGGGAGAGACTGAGACCCCAAACAGGAATAAAACACACTGGGGAGAGACTGAGACCCCAAACAGGAATAAAACACACGGGAGAGACTGAGACCCAAAACAGGAATAAAACACACCGGGCGAGACTGAGACCCTAAACAGGAATAAAACACACCGGGGAGAGACTGAGACCCAAAACAGGAATAAAACACACTGGGGAGAGACTGAGACCCAAAACAGGAATAAAACACACCGGGAGAGACTGAGACCCAAAAACAGGATTAAAACACACCGGGGAGAGACTGAGACCCCAAACAGGAATAAAACACACCGGGAGAGACTGAGACCCCAAACAGGAATAAAACACACCGGGGAGAGACTGAGACCCAAACAGGAATAAAACACACTGGGGAGAGACTGAGACCCAAAACAGGAATAAAACACACTGGGGAGAGACTGAGACCCAAAACAGGAATAAAACACACCGGGGAGAGACTGAGACCCCAAACAGGAATAAAACACACCGGGGAGATACTGAGACCCCAAACAGGAATAAAACACACTGGGGAGAGACTGAGACCCCAAACAGGAATAAAACACACCGGGAGAGACTGAGACCCAAAACAGGAATAAAACACACTGGGGAGAGACTGAGACCCAAAACAGGAATAAAACACACTGGGAGAGACTGAGACCCCAAACAGGAATAAAACACACCGGGGAGAGACTGAGACCCAAAACAGGAATAAAACACACCGGGGAGAGACTGAGACCCCAAACAGGAATAAAACACACCGGGGAGAGACTGAGACCCCAAAACAGGAATAAAACACACCGGGGAGAGACTGAGACCCAAAACAGGAATAAAACACACCGGGGAGAGACTGAGACCCAAAACAGGAATAAAACACGCCGGGGAGAGACTGAGACCCCAAACAGGAATAAAACACACCGGGGAGAGACTGAGACCCAAAACAGGAATAAAACACACCGGGAGAGATTGAAACCCCAAAACAGGAGTAAAACACACCGGGGAGAGACTGAGACCCAAAACAGGAGTAAAACACACCGGGGAGAGACTGAGACCCAAAACAGGAATAAAACACACTGGGGAGAGACTGAGACCCAAAACAGGAATAAAACACACCGGGAGAGACTGAGACCCAAAAACAGGATTAAAACACACCGGGGAGAGACTGAGACCCCAAACAGGAATAAAACACACCGGGGAGAGACTGAGACCCCAAACAGGAATAAAACACACCGGGGAGAGACTGAGACCCCAAACAGGAATAAAACACACTGGGAGAGACTGAGACCCAAAACAGGAATAAAACACACTGGGGAGAGACTGAGACCCAAAACAGGAATAAAACACACCGGGGAGAGACTGAGACCCCAAACAGGAATAAAACACACCGGGGAGATACTGAGACCCCAAACAGGAATAAAACACACCGGGGAGAGACTGAGACCCCAAACAGGAATAAAACACACCGGGAGAGACTGAGACCCAAAACAGGAATAAAACACACTGGGAGAGACTGAGACCCAAAACAGGAATAAAACACACTGGGGAGAGACTGAGACCCCAAACAGGATAAAACACACCGGGGAGAGACTGAGACCCAAAACAGGAATAAAACACACACCGGGAGAGACTGAGACCCCAAACAGGAATAAAACACACCGGGGAGAGACTGAGACCCCAAAACAGGAATAAAACACACCGGGGAGAGACTGAGACCCAAAACAGGAATAAAACACACCGGGGAGAGACTGAGACCCAAAACAGGAATAAAACACGCCGGGGAGAGACTGAGACCCCAAACAGGAATAAAACACACCGGGGAGAGACTGAGACCCAAAACAGGAATAAAACACACCGGGAGAGATTGAAACCCCAAAACAGGAGTAAAACACACCGGGGAGAGACTGAGACCCTAAAACAGGAATAAAACACACCGGGGAGAGACTGAGACCCAAAACAGGAGTAAAACACACCGGGGAGAGACTGAGACCCAAAACAGGAGTAAAACACACCGGGGAGAGACTGAAACCCCAAAACAGGAATAAAACACACCGGGAGAGACTGAGACCCCAAAACAGGAATAAAACACACCGGGAGAGACTGAAACTCCAAAACAGGAGTAAAACACACCGGGGAGAGACTGAGACCCCAAACAGGAATAAAACACACCGGGGAGAGAATGAGACCCAAAACAGGAGTAAAACACACCGGGGAGAGACTGAGACCCCAAAAACAGGAATAAAACACACCGGGAGAGACTGAGACCCAAAACAGGAGTAAAACACACCAGGAGAGACTGAGACCCCAAAACAGGATTAAAACACACCGGGAGAGACTGAGACCCCAAAACAGGAATAAAACACACCGGGAGAGACTGAGACCCAAAACAGGAGTAAAAAACACCGGGAGAGACTGAGACCCAAAACAGGATTAAAACACACCGGGGAGAGACTGAGACCCAAAACAGGATTAAAACACACCGGGGAGAGACTGAGACCCCAAAAACAGGAATAAAACACACCGGGGAGAGACTGAGACCCCAAACAGGAATAAAACACACCGGGGAGAGACTGAGACCCAAAACAGGATGAAAACACACCGGGGAGAGACTGAGACCCAAAACAGGATTAAAACACACCGGGGAGAGACTGAGACCCCAAACAGGAATAAAACACACCGGGGAGAGACTGAGACCCAAAACAGGAGTAAAACACACAGGGGAGAGACTGACACCCAAAACAGGAATAAAACACACCGGGGAGAGACTGAGACCCAAAACAGGAATAAAACACACCGACGAGAGTCTGACACCCAAAACAGGATTAAAACACAGCGGGGAGAGACTGAGACCCCAAAAACAGGAATAAAACACACCGGGGAGAGACTGAGACCCCAAACAGGAATAAAACACACCGGGGAGAGACTGAGACCCAAAACAGGATTAAAACACACCGGGGAGAGACTGAGACCCAAAACAGGAGTAAAACACACCGGGAGAGACTGAGACCCAAAACAGGAATAAAACACACCGGGAGAGACTGAGACCCCAAACAGGAATAAAACACACCGGGGAGAGACTGAGACCCCAAACAGGAATAAAACACACCGGGGAGAGACTGAGACCCCAAACAGGAATAAAACACACTGGGGAGAGACTGAGACCCAAAACAGGAATAAAACACACTGGGGAGATACTGAGACCCCAAACAGGAGTAAAACACACTGGGGAGAGACTGAGACCCAAAACAGGAATAAAACACACCGGGGAGAGACTGAGACCCAAAACAGGAGTAAAACACACCGGGAGAGACTGAGACCCAAAACAGGAATAAAACACACCGGGGAGAGATTGAAAACCCAAAACAGGAGTAAAACACACCGGGGAGAGACTGAGACCCAAAACAGGAGTAAAACACACCGGGGAGAGACTGAGACCCAAAACAGGAGTAAAACACACCGGGGAGAGACTGAGACCCAAAACAGGAGTAAAACACACCGGGGAGAGACTGAAACCCCAAAACAGGAATAAAACACACCGGGAGAGACTGAGACCCCAAAACAGGAATAAAACACACCGGGAGAGACTGAAACTCCAAAACAGGAGTAAAACACACCGGGGAGAGACTGAGACCCCAAACAGGAATAAAACACACCGGGGAGAGAATGAGACCCAAAACAGGAGTAAAACACACCGGGGAGAGACTGAGACCCCAAAAACAGGAATAAAACACACCGGGGAGAGACTGAGACCCAAAACAGGAGTAAAACACACCAGGAGAGACTGAGACCCCAAAACAGGATTAAAACACACCGGGAGAGACTGAGACCCCAAAACAGGAATAAAACACACCGGGAGAGACTGAGACCCAAAACAGGAGTAAAAAACACCGGGAGAGACTGAGACCCAAAACAGGAGTAAAACACACCGGGGAGAGACTGAGACCCAAAACAGGATTAAAACACACCGGGGAGAGACTGAGACCCCAAAAACAGGAATAAAACACACCGGGGAGAGACTGAGACCCCAAACAGGAATAAAACACACCGGGGAGAGACTGAGACCCCAAACAGGAATAAAACCACACCGGGGAGAGACTGAGACCCAAAACAGGAGTAAAACACACAGGGGAGAGACTGACACCCCAAAACAGGAATAAAACACACCGGGGAGAGACTGAGACCCAAAACAGGATTAAAACACAGCGGGGAGAGACTGAGACCCAAAACAGGAATAAAACACACCGACGAGAGTCTGAGACCCAAAACAGGATTAAAACACAGCGGGGAGAGACTGAGACCCCAAAAACAGGAATAAAACACACCGGGGAGAGACTGAGACCCCAAACAGGAATAAAACACACCGGGGAGAGACTGAGACCCAAAACAGGATTAAAACACACCGGGGAGAGACTGAGACCCAAAACAGGAGCAAAAACACACCGGGAGAGACTGAGACCCAAAACAGGAATAAAACACACCGGGAGAGACTGAGACCCCAAACAGGAATAAAACACACCGGGGAGAGACTGAGACCCCAAACAGGAATAAAACACACCGGGAGAGACTGAGACCCCAAACAGGAATAAAACACACTGGGGAGAGACTGAGACCCAAAACAGGAATAAAACACACTGGGGAGATACTGAGACCCCAAACAGGAGTAAAACACACTGGGGAGAGACTGAGACCCAAAACAGGAATAAAACACACCGGGGAGAGACTGAGACCCAAAACAGGAGTAAAACACACCGGGAGAGACTGAGACCCAAAACAGGAATAAAACACACCGGGGAGAGACTGAGACCCCAAAAACAGGAGTAAAACACACCGGGAGAGACTGAGACCCCAAAAACAGGAGTAAAACACACCGGGAGAGACTGAGACCCAAAACAGGAGTAAAACACACCGGGAGAGACTGAGACCCCAAACAGGAGTAAAACACACTGGGGAGAGACTGAGACCCCAAACAGGAATAAAACACACTGGGGAGAGACTGAGACCCCAAACAGGAATAAAACACACTGGGGAGAGACTGAGACCCCAAACAGGAATAAAACACACCGGGAGAGACTGAGACCCAAAACAGGAATAAAACACACCGGGCGAGACTGAGACCCTAAAACAGGAATAAAACACACCGGGGAGAGACTGAGACCCAAAACAGGAATAAAACACACCGGGGAGAGACTGAGACCCAAAACAGGAATAAAACACACCGGAGAGACTGAGACCCAAAAACAGGATTAAAACACACCGGGGAGAGACTGAGACCCCAAACAGAATAAAACACACCGGGGAGAGACTGAGACCCCAAACAGGAATAAAACACACCGGGGAGAGACTGAGACCCCAAACAGGAGTAAAATACACCGGGAGAGACTGAGACCCCAAACAGGATTAAAACACACCGGGGAGAGACTGAGACCCCAAACAGGAATAAAACACACTGGGGAGAGACTAAGACCCAAAACAGGAATAAAACACACTGGGGAGAGACTGAGACCCAAAACAGGAATAAAACACACCGGGGAGAGACTGAGACCCCAAACAGGAATAAAACACACCGGGGAGATACTGAGACCCCAAACAGGAATAAAACACACTGGGGAGAGACTGAGACCCCAAACAGGAATAAAACACACCGGGAGAGACTGAGACCCAAAACAGGAATAAAACACACTGGGAGAGACTGAGACCCAAAACAGGAATAAAACACACTGGGGAGAGACTGAGACCCCAAACAGGAATAAAACACACCAGGAGAGACTGAGACCCAAAACAGGAATAAAACACACCGGGAGAGACTGAGACCCCAAACAGGAATAAAACACACCGGGGAGAGACTGAGACCCAAAACAGGAATAAAACACACCGGGGAGAGACTGAGACCCAAAACAGGATTAAAACACACCGGGGAGAGACTGAGACCCCAAACAGGAATAAAACACACCGGGGAGAGACTGAGACCCTAAAACAGGAATAAAACACACCGGCGAGAGACTGAGACCCAAAACAGGAGTAAAACACACCGGGGAGAGACTGAGACCCAAAACAGGAGTAAAACACACCGGGGAGAGACTGAAACCCCAAAACAGGAATAAAACACACCGGGAGAGACTGAGACCCCAAACAGGAATAAAACACACCGGGAGAGACTGAAACTCCAAAACAGGAGTAAAACACACCGGGGAGAGACTGAGACCCCAAACAGGAATAAAACACACCGGGGAGAGAATGAGACCCAAAACAGGAGTAAAACACATCGGGGAGAGACTGAGACCCCAAAAACAGGAATAAAACACACCGGGGAGAGACTGAGACCCAAAACAGGAGTAAAACACACCAGGAGAGACTGAGACCCCAAAACAGGAATAAAACACACCGGGGAGAGACTGAGACCCCAAACAGGAGTAAAACACACCAGGAGAGACTGAGACCCCAAAACAGGAATAAAACACACCGGGGAGAGACTGAGACCCAAAACAGGAGTAAAACACACCAGGAGAGACTGAGACCCCAAAACAGGAATAAAACACACCGGGGAGAGACTGAGACCCAAAACAGGAGTAAAACACACCAGGAGAGACTGAGACCCCAAAACAGGAATAAAACACACCGGGAGAGACTGAGACCCCAAAACAGGAATAAAACACACCGGGGAGAGACTGAGACCCAAAACAGGAATAAAACACAACGGGGAGAGACTGAGACCCAAAACAGGAGTAAAACACACCGTGAAGAGACTGAGACCCAAAAACAGGAGTAAAACACACCGGGGAGAGACTGAGACCCAAAACAGGAATAAAACACACCGGGGAGAGACTGAGACCCAAACAGGAATAAAACACACCGGGAGAGACTGAGACCCCAAAACAGGAATAAAACACACCGGGGAGAGACTGAGACCCCAAAACAGGAATAAAACACACCGGGGAGAGACTGAGACCCAAAACAGGAATAAAACACAACGGGAGAGACTGAGACCCAAAACAGGAGTAAAACACACCGGGGAGAGACTGAGACCCCAAAACAGGAGTAAAACACACCGGGGAGAGACTGAGACCCAAAACAGGAATAAAACACACCGGGGAGAGACTGAGACCCAAACAGGAATAAACACACCGGGAGAGACTGAGACCCCAAAACAGGAGTAAAACACACCGGGAGAGACTGAGACCCAAAACAGGATTAAAACACACCGGGAGAGACTGAGACCCAAAACAGGATTAAAACACACCGGGAGAGACTGAGACCCAAAACAGGAGTAAAACACATCGGGAGAGACTGAGACCCAAAACAGGAGTAAAACACACCGGGGAGAGACTGAGAACCCAAAACAGGAATAAAACACACCGGGAGAGACTGAGACCCCAAAACAGAATAAAACACACCGGGGAGAGACTGAGACCCCAAAACAGGAATGAAACACACCGGGAGAGACTGAGACCCAAAGCAGGAGTAAAATACACCGGGAGAGACTGAGACCCAAAACAGGATTAAAACACACCGGGAGAGACTGAGACCCAAAACAGGATTAAAACAAACCGGGAGAGACTGAGACCCAAAACAGGAGTAAAACACATCGGGAGAGACTGAGACCCAAAACAGGAGTAAAACACACCGGGAGAGACTGAGACCCAAAACAGGACTAAAACACACCGGGGAGAGACTGAGACCCCAAAAACAGAATAAAACACACCGGGGAGAGACTGAGACCCCAAACAGGAATAAAACACACCGGGGAGAGACTGAGACCCAAAACAGGATTAAAACACACCGGGGAGAGACTGAGACCCAAAACAGGATTAAAACACACCGGGGAGAGACTGAGACCCCAAAACAGGATTAAAACACACCGGAGAGACTGAGACCCCAAAACAGGAATAAAACACACCGGGAGAGACTGAGACCCAAAACAGGAGTAAAAAACACGGGAGAGACTGAGACCCAAAACAGGAGTCAAACACACCGGGGAGAGACTGAGACCCAAAACAGGATTAAAACACACCGGGGAGAGACTGAGACCCCAAAAACAGGAATAAAACACACCGGGGAGAGACTGAGACCCCAAACAGGAATAAAACACACCGGGGAGAGACTGAGACCCAAAACAGGATGAAAACACACCGGGGAGAGACTGAGACCCAAAACTGGATTAAAACACACCGGGAGAGACTGAGACCCCAAACAGGAATAATACACACCGGGGAGAGACTGAGACCCAAAACAGGAGTAAAACACACAGGGGAGAGACTGACACCCAAAACAGGAATAAAACACACCGACGAGAGTCTGAGACCCAAAACAGGATTAAAACACAGCGGGGAGAGACTGAGACCCCAAAAACAGGAATAAAACACACCGGGGAGAGACTGAGACCCAAAACAGGATTAAAACACACCGGGGAGAGACTGAGACCCAAACAGGAATAAAACACACCGGGGAGAGACTGAGACCCAAAACAGGATTAAAACACACCGGGGAGAGACTGAGACCCCAAACAGGAATAAAACACACCGGGGAGAGACTGAGACCCAAAACAGGATTAAAACACACCGGGGAGAGACTGAGACCCAAAACAGGATTAAAACACACCGGGAGAGACTGAGACCCCAAAACAGGAGTAAAACACACCGGGAGAGACTGAGACCCCAAAACAGGAATAAAACACACCGGGAGAGACTGAGACCCAAAACAGGAGTAAAAAACACCGGGAGAGACTGAGACCCAAAACAGGAGTAAAACACACCGGGGAGAGACTGAGACCCAAAACAGGATTAAAACACACCGGGAGAGACTGAGACCCCAAAAACAGGAATAAAACACACCGGGGAGAGACTGAGACCCCAAACAGGAATAAAACACACCGGGAGAGACTGAGACCCCAAAAACAGGAATAAAACACACCGGGGAGAGACTGAGACCCCAAACAGGAATAAAACACACCGGGGAGAGACTGAGACCCAAAACAGGAATGAAAACACACCGGGGAGAGACTGAGACCCAAAACAGGATTAAAACACACCGGGGAGAGACTGAGACCCCAAACAGGAATAAAACACACCGGGAGAGACTGAGACCCAAAACAGGAGTAAAACACACAGGGGAGAGACTGACACCCAAAACAGGAGTAAAACACGCCGGGAGAGACTGAGACCCAAAACAGGATTAAAACACAGCGGGGAGAGACTGAGACCCCAAACAGGAATAAAACACAGCGGGGAGAGACTGAGACCCAAAACAGGATTAAAACACACAGGGGAGAGACTGAGACCCAAAACAGGAGTAAAACACGCCGGGAGAGACTGAGACCCAAAACAGGATTAAAACACACCGGGGAGAGGCTGAGACCCCAAAACAGGAATAAAACACACCGGGAGAGACTGAGACCCCAAACAGGAATAAAACACACCGGGGACAGACTGAGACCCCAAAAACAGGAATAAAATACACCGGGGAGAGACTGAGACCCCAAAAACAGGAATAAAACACACCGGGGAGAGACTGAGACCCAAAACAGGAGTAAAACACACCGGGGAGAGACTGAGACCCGAAAACAGGTGTAAAACACACCGGGGAGAGACTGAGACCCAAAACAGGACTAAAACACACCGGGGAGAGACTGAGACCCCAAAAAACAGGAATAAAACACACCGGGGAGAGACTGAGACCCCAAACAGGAATAAAACACACCGGGGAGAGACTGAGACCCAAAACAGGATTAAAACACACCGGGGAGAGACTGAGACCCAAAACAGGATTAAAACACACCGGGGAGAGACTGAGACCCCAAAACAGGATTAAAACACACCGGGAGAGCCTGAGACCCCAAAACAGGAATAAAACACACCGGGAGAGACTGAGACCCAAAACAGGAGTAAAAAACACCGGGAGAGACTGAGACCCAAAACAGGAGTAAAACACACCGGGGAGAGACTGAGACCCAAAACAGGATTAAAACACACCGGGGAGAGACTGAGACCCCAAAAACAGGAATAAAACACACCGGGAGAGACTGAGACCCCAAAACAGGAATAAAACACACCGGGGAGAGACTGAGACCCAAAACAGGAGTAAAACACACCGGGGCGAGACTGAGACCCCAAAACAGGAGTAAAACACATCGGGAGAGACTGAGACCCAAAACAGGAGTAAAACACATCGGGGAGAGACTGAGACCCAAAACAGGAGTAAAACACATCGGGGAGAGACTGAGACCCCAAAACAGGAGTAAAACACATCGGGAGAGACTGAGACCCAAAACAGGAGTAAAACACACTGGGGTGAGACTGAGACCCAAAAACAGGATTAAAACACACTGGGGAGAGACTGAAACCCCAAAACAGGAGTAAAACAAACCGGGGAGAGACTGAGACCCCAAAAACAGGAATAAAACACACCGGGGTCAAAACAGGAGTAAAACACGCCGGGAGAGACTGAGACCCCAAACAGGAATAAAACACACCGGGGAGAGACTGAGACCCAAAACAGGATAAAAACACACCGGGAGAGACTGAGACCCCAAAACAGGATTAAAACACACCGGGAGAGACTGAGACCCCAAAACAGGAGTAAAAAACACCGGGGAGAGACTGAGACCCCAAACAGGAATAAAACACACCGGGGAGAGACTGAGACCCCAAACAGGAATAAAACACACCGGGGAGAGACTGAGACCCAAAACAGGATAAAAACACACCGGGAGAGACTGAGACCCCAAAACAGGATTAAAACACACCGGGAGAGACTGAGACCCCAAAACAGGAATAAAACACACCGGGAGAGACTGAGACCCAAAACAGGAGTAAAAAACACCGGGAGAGACTGAGACCCAAAACAGGAGTAAAACACACCGGGGAGAGACTGAGACCCAAAACAGGATTAAAACACACCGGGGAGAGACTGAGACCCCAAAAACAGGAATAAAACACACCGGGGAGAGACTGAGACCCCAAACAGGAATAAAACACACCGGGGAGAGACTGAGACCCAAAACAGGATGAAAACACACCGGGGAGAGACTGAGACCCAAAACAGGATTAAAACACACCGGGGAGAGACTGAGACCCCAAACAGGAATAAAACACACCGGGGAGAGACTGAGACCCAAAACAGGAGTAGAACACACAGGGGAGAGACTGACACCCCAAAACAGGAATAAAACACACCGACGAGAGTCTGAGACCCAAAACAGGATTAAAACACAGCGGGGAGAGACTGAGACCCAAAACAGGATTAAAACACACCGGGAGAGACTGAGACCCAAAACAGGAGTAGAACACACAGGGGAGAGACTGACACCCCAAAACAGGAATAAAACACACCGGGAGAGTCTGAGACCCAAAACAGGATTAAAACAAACCGGGAGAGACTGAGACCCAAAACAGGATTAAAACACAGCGGGGAGAGACTGAGACCCCAAACAGGAATAAAACACAGTGGGGAGAGACTGAGACCCCAAACAGGAGTAAAACACACCGGGGAGAGACTGAGACCCAAAACAGGACTAAAACACACCGGGGAGAGACTGAGACCCCAAAAACAGGAATAAAACACACCGGGGAGAGACTGAGACCCCAAACAGGAATAAAACACACCGGGAGAGACTGAGACCCAAAACAGGATTAAAACACACCGGGGAGAGACTGAGACCCAAAACAGGATTAAAATACACCGGGGAGAGACTGAGACCCAAAACAGGATTAAAACACACCGGGAGAGACTGAGACCCCAAAACAGGAATAAAACACACCGGGAGAGAATGAGACCCAAAACAGGAGTAAAACACACCGGGGAGAGACTGAGACCCCAAAACAGGATTAAAACACACCGGGAGAGACTGAGACCCCAAAACAGGATTAAAACACACCGGGAGAGACTGAGACCCAAAACAGGAGTAAAACACACCGGGGAGAGACTGAGACCCAAAACAGGACTAAAACACACCGGGGAGAGACTGAGACCCCAAAAACAGGAATAAAACACACCGGGGAGAGACTGAGACCCCAAACAGGAATAAAACACACCGGGGAGAGACTGAGACCCAAAACAGGATTAAAACACACCGGGGAGAGACTGAGACCCAAAACAGGATTAAAACACACCGGGGAGAGACTGAGACCCCAAAACAGGATTAAAACACACCGGGAGAGACTGAGACCCCAAAACAGGAATAAAACACACCGGGAGAGACTGAGACCCAAAACAGGAGTAAAAAACACCGGGAGAGACTGAGACCCAAAACAGGAGTCAAACACACCGGGGAGAGACTGAGACCCAAAACAGGATTAAAACACACCGGGGAGAGACTGAGACCCCAAAAACAGGAATAAAACACACCGGGGAGAGACTGAGACCCCAAACAGGAATAAAACACACCGGGGAGAGACTGAGACCCAAAACAGGATGAAAACACACCGGGGAGAGACTGAGACCCAAAACAGGATTAAAACACACCGGGGAGAGACTGAGACCCCAAACAGGAGTAAAACACACAGGGGAGAGACTGACACCCAAAACAGGAATAAAACACACCGACGAGAGTCTGAGACCCAAAACAGGATTAAAACACAGCGGGGAGAGACTGAGACCCCAAAAACAGGAATAAAACACACCGGGGAGAGACTGAGACCCAAAACAGGATTAAAACACACCGGGGAGAGACTGAGACCCCAAACAGGAATAAAACACACCGGGGAGAGACTGAGACCCAAAACAGGATTAAAACACACCGGGGAGAGACTGAGACCCCAAACAGGAATAAAACACACCGGGGAGAGACTGAGACCCAAAACAGGATTAAAACACACCGGGGAGAGACTGAGACCCAAAACAGGATTAAAACACACCGGGAGAGACTGAGACCCCAAAACAGGAGTAAAACACACCGGGAGAGACTGAGACCCCAAAACAGGAATAAAACACACCGGGAGAGACTGAGACCCAAAACAGAAGTAAAAAACACCGGGAGAGACTGAGACCCAAAACAGGAGTAAAACACACCGGGGAGAGACTGAGACCCAAAACAGGATTAAAACACACCGGGGAGAGACTGAGACCCCAAAAACAGGAATAAAACACACCGGGGAGAGACTGAGACCCCAAACAGGAATAAAACACACCGGGAGAGACTGAGACCCCAAAAACAGGAATAAAACACACCGGGGAGAGACTGAGACCCCAAACAGGAATAAAACACACCGGGGAGAGACTGAGACCCAAAACAGGATGAAAACACACCGGGGAGAGACTGAGACCCAAAACAGGATTAAAACACACCGGGGAGAGACTGAGACCCCAAACAGGAATAAAACACACCGGGGAGAGACTGAGACCCAAAACAGGAGTAAAACACACAGGGGAGAGACTGACACCCCAAAACAGGAATAAAACACACCGACGAGAGTCTGAGACCCAAAACAGGATTAAAACACAGCGGGGAGAGACTGAGACCCCAAACAGGAATAAAACACAGCGGGGAGAGACTGAGACCCAAAACAGGATTAAAACACACAGGGGAGAGACTGAGACCCAAAACAGGAGTAAAACACGCCGGGAGAGACTGAGACCCAAAACAGGATTAAAACACACCGGGGAGAGACTGAGACCCCAAAAACAGGAATAAAACACACCGGGGAGAGACTGAGACCCCAAACAGGAATAAAACACACCGGGGACAGACTGAGACCCCAAAAACAGGAATAAAATACACCGGGGAGAGACTGAGACCCCAAAAACAGGAATAAAACACACCGGGGAGAGACTGAGACCCAAAACAGGAGTAAAACACACCGGGGAGAGACTGAGACCCGAAAACAGGAGTAAAAAACACCGGGAGAGACTGAGACCCAAAACAGGAGTCAAACACACCGGGGAGAGACTGAGACCCAAAACAGGATTAAAACACACCGGGGAGAGACTGAGACCCCAAAAACAGGAATAAAACACACCGGGGAGAGACTGAGACCCCAAACAGGAATAAAACACACCGGGGAGAGACTGAGACCCAAAACAGGATGAAAACACACCGGGGAGAGACTGAGACCCAAAACAGGATTAAAACACACCGGGGAGAGACTGAGACCCCAAACAGGAGTAAAACACACAGGGGAGAGACTGACACCCAAAACAGGAATAAAACACACCGACGAGAGTCTGAGACCCAAAACAGGATTAAAACACAGCGGGGAGAGACTGAGACCCCAAAAACAGGAATAAAACACACCGGGGAGAGACTGAGACCCAAAACAGGATTAAAACACACCGGGAGAGACTGAGACCCCAAACAGGAATAAAACACACCGGGGAGAGACTGAGACCCAAAACAGGATTAAAACACACCGGGGAGAGACTGAGACCCCAAACAGGAATAAAACACACCGGGGAGAGACTGAGACCCAAAACAGGATTAAAACACACCGGGGAGAGACTGAGACCCAAAACAGGATTAAAACACACCGGGAGAGACTGAGACCCCAAAACAGGAGTAAAACACACCGGGAGAGACTGAGACCCCAAAACAGGAATAAAACACACCGGGAGAGACTGAGACCCAAAACAGAAGTAAAAAACACCGGGAGAGACTGAGACCCAAAACAGGAGTAAAACACACCGGGGAGAGACTGAGACCCAAAACAGGATTAAAACACACCGGGGAGAGACTGAGACCCCAAAAACAGGAATAAAACACACCGGGGAGAGACTGAGACCCCAAACAGGAATAAAACACACCGGGAGAGACTGAGACCCCAAAAACAGAATAAAACACACCGGGGAGAGACTGAGACCCCAAACAGGAATAAAACACACCGGGGAGAGACTGAGACCCAAAACAGGATGAAAACACACCGGGGAGAGACTGAGACCCAAAACAGGATTAAAACACACCGGGGAGAGACTGAGACCCCAAACAGGAATAAAACACACCGGGGAGAGACTGAGACCCAAAACAGGAGTAAAACACACAGGGGAGAGACTGACACCCCAAAACAGGAATAAAACACACCGACGAGAGTCTGAGACCCAAAACAGGATTAAAACACAGCGGGGAGAGACTGAGACCCCAAACAGGAATAAAACACAGCGGGGAGAGACTGAGACCCAAAACAGGATTAAAACACACAGGGGAGAGACTGAGACCCAAAACAGGAGTAAAACACGCCGGGAGAGACTGAGACCCAAAACAGGATTAAAACACACCGGGGAGAGACTGAGACCCCAAAAACAGGAATAAAACACACCGGGGAGAGACTGAGACCCCAAACAGGAATAAAACACACCGGGGACAGACTGAGACCCCAAAAACAGGAATAAAATACACCGGGGAGAGACTGAGACCCCAAAAACAGGAATAAAACACACCGGGGAGAGACTGAGACCCAAAACAGGAGTAAAACACACCGGGGAGAGACTGAGACCCGAAAACAGGTGTAAAACACACCGGGAGAGACTGAGACCCAAAACAGGACTAAAACACACCGGGGAGAGACTGAGACCCCAAAAACAGGAATAAAACACACCGGGGAGAGACTGAGACCCCAAACAGGAATAAAACACACCGGGGAGAGGCTGAGACCCAAAACAGGATTAAAACACACCGGGGAGAGACTGAGACCCAAAACAGGATTAAAACACACCGGGGAGAGACTGAGACCCCAAAACAGGATTAAAACACACCGGGAGAGACTGAGACCCCAAAACAGGAATAAAACACACCGGGAGAGACTGAGACCCAAAACAGGAGTAAAAAACACCGGGAGAGACTGAGACCCAAAACAGGAGTAAAACACACCGGGGAGAGACTGAGACCCAAAACAGGATTAAAACACACCGGGGAGAGACTGAGACCCCAAAAACAGGAATAAAACACACCGGGGAGAGACTGAGACCCCAAAACAGGAATAAAACACACCGGGGAGAGACTGAGACCCAAAACAGGAGTAAAACACACCGGGGCGAGACTGAGACCCCAAAACAGGAGTAAAACACATCGGGAGAGACTGAGACCCAAAACAGGAGTAAAACACATCGGGGAGAGACTGAGACCCAAAACAGGAGTAAAACACATCGGGGAGAGACTGAGACCCCAAAACAGGAGTAAAACACATCGGGAGAGACTGAGACCCAAAACAGGAGTAAAACACACTGGGGTGAGACTGAGACCCAAAAACAGGATTAAAACACACTGGGGAGAGACTGAAACCCCAAAACAGGAGTAAAACAAACCGGGGAGAGACTGAGACCCCAAAAACAGGAATAAAACACACCGGGGAGAGACTGAGACCCAAAACAGGAGTAAAACACGCCGGGAGAGACTGAGACCCCAAACAGGAATAAAACACACCGGGGAGAGACTGAGACCCAAAACAGGATAAAAACACACCGGGAGAGACTGAGACCCCAAAACAGGATTAAAACACACCGGGAGAGACTGAGACCCCAAAACAGGAGTAAAAAACACCGGGGAGAGACTGAGACCCCAAACAGGAATAAAACACACCGGGGAGAGACTGAGACCCCAAACAGGAATAAAACACACCGGGGAGAGACTGAGACCCAAAACAGGATAAAAACACACCGGGAGAGACTGAGACCCCAAAACAGGATTAAAACACACCGGGAGAGACTGAGACCCCAAAACAGGAATAAAACACACCGGGAGAGACTGAGACCCAAAACAGGAGTAAAAACACCGGGAGAGACTGAGACCCAAAACAGGAGTAAAACACACCGGGGAGAGACTGAGACCCAAAACAGGATTAAAACACACCGGGGAGAGACTGAGACCCCAAAAACAGGAATAAAACACACCGGGGAGAGACTGAGACCCAAAACAGGATGAAAACACACCGGGGAGAGACTGAGACCCAAAACAGGATTAAAACACACCGGGGAGAGACTGAGACCCCAAACAGGAATAAAACACACCGGGGAGAGACTGAGACCCCAAACAGGAATAAAACACACCGGGGAGAGACTGAGACCCAAAACAGGATGAAAACACACCGGGGAGAGACTGAGACCCAAAACAGGATTAAAACACACCGGGGAGAGACTGAGACCCCAAACAGGAATAAAACACACCGGGGAGAGACTGAGACCCAAAACAGGAATAAAACACACCGACGAGAGTCTGAGACCCAAAACAGGATTAAAACACAGCGGGGAGAGACTGAGACCCCAAACAGGAATAAAACACAGTGGGGAGAGACTGAGACCCAAAACAGGATTAAAACACACCGGGAGAGACTGAGACCCCAAAACAGGAATAAAACACACCGGGAGAGACTGAGACCCAAAACAGGAGTAAAAAACACCGGGAGAGACTGAGACCCAAAACAGGAGTAAAACACACCGGGGAGAGACTGAGACCCAAAACAGGATTAAAACACACCGGGGAGAGACTGAGACCCCAAAAACAGGAATAAAACACACCGGGGAGAGACTGAGACCCCAAACAGGAATAAAACACACCGGGGAGAGACTGAGACCCAAAACAGGATGAAAACACACCGGGGAGAGACTGAGACCCAAAACAGGATTAAAACACACCGGGGAGAGACTGAGACCCCAAACAGGAATAAAACACACCGGGGAGAGACTGAGACCCAAAACAGGAGTAAAATACACAGGGGAGAGACTGACACCCCAAAACAGGAATAAAACACACCGACGAGAGTCTGAGACCCAAAACAGGATTAAAACACAGCGGGGAGAGACTGAGACCCCAAAAACAGGAATAAAACACACCGGGGAGAGACTGAGACCCCAAACAGGAATAAAACACACCGGGGAGAGACTGAGACCCAAAACAGGATTAAAACACAGCGGGGAGAGACTGAGACCCAAAACAGGATTAAAACACACAGGGGAGAGACTGAGACCCAAAACAGGAGTAAAACACGCCGGGAGAGACTGAGACCCAAAACAGGAGTAAAACACGCCGGAGAGACTGAGACCCAAAACAGGAGTAAAACACGCCGGGAGAGACTGAGACCCAAAACAGGATTAAAACACACCGGGGAGAGACTGAGACCCCAAAAACAGGAATAAAACACACCGGGGAGAGACTGAGACCCCAAACAGGAATAAAACACACCGGGGAGAGACTGAGACCCCAAACAGGAATAAAACACACCGGGGAGAGACTGAGACCCAAAACAGGATGAAAACACACCGGGGAGAGACTGAGACCCAAAACAGGATTAAAACACACCGGGGAGAGACTGAGACCCCAAACAGGAATAAAACACACCGGGGAGAGACTGAGACCCAAAACAGGATTAAAACACACCGGGGAGAGACTGAGACCCCAAAACAGGATTAAAACACACCGGGAGAGACTGAGACCCCAAAACAGGAATAAAACACACCGGGAGAGACTGAGACCCAAAACAGGAGTAAAAAACACCGGGAGAGACTGAGACCCAAAACAGGAGTAAAACACACCGGGGAGAGACTGAGACCCCAAAACAGGATTAAAACACACCGGGGAGAGACTGAGACCCCAAAAACAGGAATAAAACACACCGGGGAGAGACTGAGACCCCAAACAGGAATAAAACACACCGGGGAGAGACTGAGACCCAAAACAGGATGAAAACACACCGGGGAGAGACTGAGACCCAAAACAGGATTAAAACACACCGGGGAGAGACTGAGACCCCGAACAGGAATAAAACACACCGGGGAGAGACTGAGACCCAAAACAGGAGTAAAACACACAGGGGAGAGACTGACACCCAAAACAGGATTAAAACACACCGGGGAGAGACTGAGACCCCAAAAACAGGAATAAAACACACCGGGGAGAGACTGAGACCCCAAACAGGAATAAAACACACCGGGGAGAGACTGAGACCCAAAACAGGATGAAAACACACCGGGGAGAGACTGAGACCCAAAACAGGATTAAAACACACCGGGGAGAGACTGAGACCCCAAACAGGAATAAAACACACCGGGGAGAGACTGAGACCCCAAACAGGAGTAAAACACACAGGGGAGAGACTGACACCCCAAAACAGGAATAAAACACACCGACGAGAGTCTGAGACCCAAAACAGGATTAAAACACAGCGGGGAGAGACTGAGACCCCAAACAGGAATAAAACACAGCGGGGAGAGACTGAGACCCAAAACAGGATTAAAACACACAGGGGAGAGACTGAGACCCAAAACAGGAGTAAAACACGCCGGGAGAGACTGAGACCCAAAACAGGAGTAAAACACGCCGGGAGAGACTGAGACCCAAAACAGGAGTAAAACACGCCGGGAGAGACTGAGACCCAAAACAGGATTAAAACACACCGGGGAGAGACTGAGACCCCAAAAACAGGAATAAAACACACCGGGGAGAGACTGAGACCCCAAACAGGAATAAAACACACCGGGGAGAGACTGTGACCCCAAACAGGAATAAAACACACCGGGGAGAGACTGAGACCCCCCCCCCCCCCCCCCCCCCAAAACAGGATGAAAACACACCGGGGAGAGACTGAGACCCAAAACAGGATTAAAACACACCGGGGAGAGACTGAGACCCCAAACAGGAATAAAACACACCGGGGAGAGACTGAGACCCAAAACAGGATTAAAACACACCGGGAGAGACTGAGACCCCAAAACAGGATTAAAACACACCGGGAGAGACTGAGACCCAAAACAGGAGTAAAAAACACCGGGAGAGACTGAGACCCAAAACAGGAGTAAAACACACCGGGGAGAGACTGAGACCCCAAAACAGGATTAAAACACACCGGGGAGAGACTGAGACCCCAAAAACAGGAATAAAACACACCGGGGAGAGACTGAGACCCCAAACAGGAATAAAACACACCGGGGAGAGACTGAGACCCAAAACAGGATGAAAACACACCGGGGAGAGACTGAGACCCAAAACAGGATTAAAACACACCGGGGAGAGACTGAGACCCCGAACAGGAATAAAACACTCCGGGGAGAGACTGAGACCCAAAACAGGAGTACAACACACAGGGGAGAGACTGACACCCAAAACAGGAATAAAACACACCGACGAGAGTCTGAGACCCAAAACAGGATTAAAACACAGCGGGGAGAGACTGAGACCCCAAAAACAGGAATAAAACACACCGGGGAGAGACTGAGACCCCAAACAGGAATAAAACACACCGGGGAGAGACTGAGACCCAAAACAGGATTAAAACACACCGGGGAGAGACTGAGACCCAAAACAGGATTAAAACACACCGGGAGAGACTGAGACCCCAAAACAGGATTAAAACACACCGGGAGAGACTGAGACCCCAAAACAGGAATAAAACACACCGGGAGAGACTGAGACCCAAAACAGGAGTAAAAAACACCGGGGAGAGACTGAGACCCCAAACAGGAATAAAACACACCGGGGAGAGACTGAGACCCAAAACAGGATTAAAACACACCGGGGAGAGACTGAGACCCCAAACAGGAATAAAACACACCGGGGAGAGACTGAGACCCCAAACAGGAGTAAAACACACAGGGGAGAGACTGACACCCCAAAACAGGAATAAAACACACCGACGAGAGTCTGAGACCCAAAACAGGATTAAAACACAGCGGGGAGAGACTGAGACCCCAAACAGGAATAAAACACAGCGGGGAGAGACTGAGACCCAAAACAGGATTAAAACACACAGGGGAGAGACTGAGACCCAAAACAGGAGTAAAACACGCCGGGAGAGACTGAGACCCAAAACAGGAGTAAAACACGCCGGGAGAGACTGAGACCCAAAACAGGAGTAAAACACGCCGGGAGAGACTGAGACCCAAAACAGGATTAAAACACACCGGGGAGAGACTGAGACCCCAAAAACAGGAATAAAACACACCGGGGAGAGACTGAGACCCCAAACAGGAATAAAACACACCGGGGAGAGACTGAGACCCCAAACAGGAATAAAACACACCGGGGAGAGACTGAGACCCAAAACAGGATGAAAACACACCGGGGAGAGACTGAGACCCAAAACAGGATTAAAACACACCGGGAGAGACTGAGACCCCAAACAGGAATAAAACACACCGGGGAGAGACTGAGACCCAAAACAGGATTAAAACACACCGGGGAGAGACTGAGACCCCAAAACAGGATTAAAACACACCGGGAGAGACTGAGACCCAAAACAGGAGTAAAAAACACCGGGAGAGACTGAGACCCAAAACAGGAGTAAAACACACCGGGGAGAGACTGAGACCCCAAAACAGGATTAAAACACACCGGGGAGAGACTGAGACCCCAAAAACAGGAATAAAACACACCGGGGAGAGACTGAGACCCCAAACAGGAATAAAACACACCGGGGAGAGACTGAGACCCAAAACAGGATGAAAACACACCGGGAGAGACTGAGACCCAAAACAGGATTAAAACACACCGGGGAGAGACTGAGACCCCGAACAGGAATAAAACACTCCGGGGAGAGACTGAGACCCAAAACAGGAGTACAACACACAGGGGAGAGACTGACACCCAAAACAGG
The DNA here is from genome assembly GCF_036365525.1 of Heterodontus francisci. Lineage (NCBI taxonomy): Eukaryota > Metazoa > Chordata > Chondrichthyes > Heterodontiformes > Heterodontidae > Heterodontus > Heterodontus francisci. Next base: position 533,196 of record NW_027140691.1, on the reverse strand, counting down.
AATAAAACACACCGACGAGAGTCTGAGACCCAAAACAGGATTAAAACACAGCGGGGAGAGACTGAGACCCCAAAAACAGGAATAAAACACACCGGGGAGAGACTGAGACCCCAAACAGGAATAAAACACACCGGGAGAGACTGAGACCCAAAACAGGATTAAAACACACCGGGGAGAGACTGAGACCCAAAACAGGATTAAAACACACCGGGAGAGACTGAGACCCCAAAACAGGATTAAAACACACCGGGAGAGACTGAGACCCCAAAACAGGAATAAAACACACCGGGAGAGACTGAGACCCAAAACAGGAGTAAAAAACACCGGGGAGAGACTGAGACCCCAAACAGGAATAAAACACACCGGGGAGAGACTGAGACCCAAAACAGAATGAAAACACACCGGGGAGAGACTGAGACCCAAAACAGGATGAAAACACACCGGGGAGAGACTGAGACCCCAAACAGGAATAAAACACACCGGGGAGAGACTGAGACCCAAAACAGGATTAAAACACACCGGGGAGAGACTGAGACCCCAAAACAGGATTAAAACACACCGGGAGAGACTGAGACCCCAAAACAGGAATAAAACACACCGGGAGAGACTGAGACCCAAAACAGGAGTAAAAAACACCGGGAGAGACTGAGACCCAAAACAGGAGTAAAACACACCGGGGAGAGACTGAGACCCCAAAACAGGATTAAAACACACCGGGGAGAGACTGAGACCCCAAAAACAGGAATAAAACACACCGGGGAGAGACTGAGACCCCAAACAGGAATAAAACACACCGGGGAGAGACTGAGACCCAAAACAGGATGAAAACACACCGGGGAGAGACTGAGACCCAAAACAGGATTAAAACACACCGGGGAGAGACTGAGACCCCAAACAGGAATAAAACACACCGGGAGAGACTGAGACCCAAAACAGGAGTAAAACACACAGGGGAGAGACTGACACCCAAAACAGGAATAAAACACACCGACGAGAGTCTGAGACCCAAAACAGGATTAAAACACAGCGGGGAGAGACTGAGACCCCAAAAACAGGAATAAAACACACCGGGGAGAGACTGAGACCCCAAACAGGAATAAAACACACCGGGGAGAGACTGAGACCCAAAACAGGATTAAAACACACCGGGGAGAGACTGAGACCCAAAACAGGATTAAAACACACCGGGAGAGACTGAGACCCCAAAACAGGATTAAAACACACCGGGAGAGACTGAGACCCCAAAACAGGAATAAAACACACCGGGAGAGACTGAGACCCAAAACAGGAGTAAAAAACACCGGGAGAGACTGAGACCCAAAACAGGAGTAAAACACACCGGGGAGAGACTGTGACCCAAAACAGGATTAAAACACACCGGGGAGAGACTGAGACCCCAAAAACAGGAATAAAACACACCGGGGAGAGACTGAGACCCCAAACAGGAATAAAACACACCGGGGAGAGACTGAGACCCAAAACAGGATGAAAACACACCGGGGAGAGACTGAGACCCAAAACAGGATTAAAACACACCGGGGAGAGACTGAGACCCCAAACAGGAATAAAACACACCGGGGAGAGACTGAGACCCAAAACAGGAGTAAAACACACAGGGGAGAGACTGAGACCCAAAACAGGAATAAAACACACCGACGAGAGTCTGAGACCCAAAACAGGATTAAAACACAGCGGGGAGAGACTGAGACCCCAAACAGGAATAAAACACAGCGGGGAGAGACTGAGACCCAAAACAGGATTAAAACACACAGGGGAGAGACTGAGACCCAAAACAGGAGTAAAACACGCCGGGAGAGACTGAGACCCAAAACAGGATTAAAACACACCGGGGAGAGACTGAGACCCCAAAAACAGGAATAAAACACACCGGGGAGAGACTGAGACCCCAAACAGGAATAAAACACACCGGGGACAGACTGAGACCCCAAAAACAGGAATAAAACACACCGGGGAGAGACTGAGACCCCAAAAACAGGAATAAAACACACCGGGGAGAGACTGAGACCCAAAACAGGAGTAAAACACACCGGGGAGAGACTGAGACCCCAAAACAGGAGTAAAACACACCGGGGAGAGACTGAGACCCAAAACAGGACTAAAACACACCGGGGAGAGACTGAGACCCCAAAAACAGGAATAAAACACACCGGGGAGAGACTGAGACCCCAAACAGGAATAAAACACACCGGGGAGAGACTGAGACCCAAAACAGGATTAAAACACACCGGGGAGAGACTGAGACCCAAAACAGGATTAAAACACACCGGGGAGAGACTGAGACCCCAAAACAGGATTAAAACACACCGGGAGAGACTGAGACCCCAAAACAGGAATAAAACACACCGGGAGAGACTGAGACCCAAAACAGGAGTAAAAAACACCGGGAGAGACTGAGACCCAAAACAGGAGTAAAACACACCGGGGAGAGACTGAGACCCAAAACAGGATTAAAACACACCGGGGAGAGACTGAGACTCCAAAAACAGGAATAACACACACCGGGGAGAGACTGTGACCCCAAACAGGAAGAAAATAAAACACACCGGGGAGAGACTGAGACCCAAAACAGGAGTAAAACACACCGGGGCGAGACTGAGACCCAAAAACAGGAGTAAAACACATCGGGAGAGACTGAGACCCAAAACAGGAGTAAAACACATCGGGGAGAGACTGAGACCCAAAACAGGAGTAAAACACATCGGGGAGAGACTGAGACCCCAAAACAGGAGTAAAACACATCGGGAGAGACTGAGACCCAAAACAGGAGTAAAACACACTGGGGTGAGACTGAGACCCAAAAACAGGATTAAAACACACTGGGGAGAGACTGAGACCCCAAAACAGGAGTAAAACACACCGGGGAGAGACTGAGACCCAAAACAGGATTAAAACACACCGGGGAGAGACTGAGACCCCAAACAGGAATAAAACACACCGGGGAGAGACTGAGACCCCAAAAACAGGAATAAAACACACCAGAGAGAGACTGAGACCCCAAAACAGGAGTAAAACACACCAGGGAGAGACTGAGACCCAAAACAGGAATAAAACACACCGGGGAGAGACTGAGACCCAAACAGGAATAAAACACACCGGGAGAGACTGAGACCCCAAAACAGGAGTAAAACACACCGGGAGAGACTGAGACCCAAAACAGGGTTAAAACACACCGGGAGAGACTGAGACCCAAAACAGGAGTAAAACACACCGGGAGAGACTGAGACCCAAAACAGGAGTAAAACACATCGGGAGAGACTGAGACCCAAAACAGGAGTAAAACACACCGGGGAGAGACTGAGAACCCAAAACAGGAATAAAACACACCGGGAGAGACTGAGACCCCAAAACAGGAATAAAACACACCGGGGAGAGACTGAGACCCCAAAACAGGAATAAAACACACCGGGGAGAGACTGAGACCCAAAACAGGAATAAAACACACCGGGGAGAGACTGAGACCCAAAACAGGAGTAAAACACACCGGGAGAGACTGAGACCCAACACAGGATTAAAACACACCGGGAGAGACTGAGACCCAAAACAGGATTAAAACAAACCGGGAGAGACTGAGACCCAAAACAGGAGTAAAACACATCGGGAGAGACTGAGACCCAAAACAGGAGTAAAACACACCGGGGAGAGACTGAGACCCAAAACAGGACTAAAACACACCGGGGAGAGACTGTGACCCCAAAAACAGGAATAAAACACACCGGGGAGAGACTGAGACCCCAAACAGGAATAAAACACACCGGGGAGAGACTGAGACCCAAAACAGGATTAAAACACACCGGGGAGAGACTGAGACCCCAAAACAGGATTAAAACACACCGGGAGAGACTGAGACCCCAAAACAGGAATAAAACACACCGGGAGAGACTGAGACCCAAAACAGGAGTAAAAAACACCGGGAGAGACTGAGACCCAAAACAGGAGTAAAACACACCGGGGAGAGACTGAGACCCAAAACAGGATTAAAACACACCGGGGAGAGACTGAGACCCCAAAAACAGGAATAAAACACACCGGGGAGAGACTGAGACCCCAAACAGGAATAAAACACACCGGGGAGAGACTGAGACCCAAAACAGGATGAAAACACACAGGGGAGAGACTGACACCCAAAACAGGAATAAAACACACCGACGAGAGTCTGAGACCCAAAACAGGATTAAAACACAGCGGGGAGAGACCGAGACCCCAAAAACAGGAATAAAACACACCGGGGAGAGACTGAGACCCCAAACAGGAATAAAACACACCGGGGAGAGACTGAGACCCAAAACAGGATTAAAACACACGGGGAGAGACTGAGACCCAAAACAGGATTAAAACACACGGGAGAGACTGAGACCCCAAAACAGGATTAAAACACACCGGAGAGACTGAGACCCCAAAACAGGAATAAAACACACCGGGAGAGACTGAGACCCAAAACAGGAGTAAAAAATACCGGGAGAGACTGAGACCCAAAACAGGAGTAAAACACACCGGGGAGAGACTGAGACCCCAAACAGGAATAAAACACACCGGGGAGAGACTGAGACCCAAAACAGGATTAAAACACACCGGGGAGAGACTGAGACCCAAAACAGGATAAAAACACACCGGGAGAGACTGAGACCCCAAAACAGGATTAAAACACACCGGGAGAGACTGAGACCCCAAAACAGGAATAAAACACACCGGGAGAGACTGAGACCCAAAACAGGAGTAAAACACACCGGGGAGAGACTGAGACCCAAAACAGGATTAAAACACACCGGGGAGAGACTGAGACCCCAAAAACAGGAATAAAACACACCGGGGAGAGACTGAGACCCCAAACAGGAATAAAACACACCGGGGAGAGACTGAGACCCAAAACAGGATGAAAACACACCGGGGAGAGACTGAGACCCAAAACAGGATTAAAACACACCGGGGAGAGACTGAGACCCCAAACAGGAATAAAACACACCGACGAGAGTCTGAGACCCAAAACAGGATTAAAACACAGCGGGGAGAGACTGAGACCCCAAACAGGAATAAAACACAGCGGGGAGAGACTGAGACCCAAAACAGGATTAAAACACACAGGGGAGAGACTGAGACCCAAAACAGGATTAAAACACACCGGGAGAGACTGAGACCCCAAAACAGGAATAAAACACACCGGGAGAGACTGAGACCCAAAACAGGATTAAAACACACCGGGAGAGACTGAGACCCCAAAACAGGAATAAAACACACCGGGAGAGACTGAGACCCCAAACAGGAATAAAACACAGCGGGGAGAGACTGAGACCCAAAACAGGATTAAAACACACCGGGAGAGACTGAGACCCCAAAACAGGAATAAAACACACCGGGAGAGACTGAGACCCAAAACAGGAGTAAAAAACACCGGGAGAGACTGAGACCCAAAACAGGAGTAAAACACACCGGGGAGAGACTGAGACCCAAAACAGGATTAAAACACACCGGGGAGAGACTGAGACCCCAAAAACAGGAATAAAACACACCGGGGAGAGACTGAGACCCCAAACAGGAATAAAACACACCGGGGAGAGACTGAGACCCAAAACAGGATGAAAACACACCGGGGAGAGACTGAGACCCAAAACAGGATGAAAACACACCGGGGAGAGACTGAGACCCCAAACAGGAATAAAATACACCGGGGAGAGACTGAGACCCAAAACAGGATTAAAACACACCGGGGAGAGACTGAGACCCCAAAACAGGATTAAAACACACCGGAGAGACTGAGACCCCAAAACAGGAATAAAACACACCGGGGAGAGACTGAGACCCAAAACAGAGTAAAAAACACCGGGAGAGACTGAGACCCAAAACAGGAGTAAAACACACCGGGGAGAGACTGAGACCCCCAAAACAGGATTAAAACACACCGGGGAGATACTGAGACCCCAAAAACAGGAATAAAAACACACCGGGGAGAGACTGAGACCCCAAACAGGAATAAAACACACCGGGGAGAGACTGAGACCCAAAACAGGATGAAAACACACCGGGGAGAGACTGAGACCCAAAACAGGATTAAAACACACCGGGGAGAGACTGAGACCCCAAACAGGAATAAAACACACCGGGGAGAGACTGAGACCCAAAACAGGAGTAAAACACACAGGGGAGAGACTGACACCCAAAACAGGAATAAAACACACCGACGAGAGTCTGAGACCCAAAACAGGATTAAAACACAGCGGGGAGAGACTGAGACCCCAAAAACAGGAATAAAACACACCGGGGAGAGACTGAGACCCCAAACAGGAATAAAACACACCGGGGAGAGACTGAGACCCAAAACAGGATTAAAACACACCGGGGAGAGACTGAGACCCAAAACAGGATTAAAACACACCGGGGAGAGACTGAGACCCCAAAACAGGATTAAAACACACCGGGAGAGACTGAGACCCCAAAACAGGAATAAAACACACCGGGAGAGACTGAGACCCAAAACAGGAGTAAAAAACACCGGGAGAGACTGAGACCCAAAACAGGAGTAAACACACCGGGGAGAGACTGTGACCCAAAACAGGAGTAAAACACACCGGGAGAGACTGAGACCCCAAAAACAGGAATAAAACACACCGGGGAGAGACTGAGACCCCAAACAGGAATAAAACACACCGGGGAGAGACTGAGACCCAAAACAGGATGAAAACACACCGGGGAGAGACTGAGACCCAAAACAGGATTAAAACACACCGGGGAGAGACTGAGACCCCAAACAGGAATAAAACACACCGGGGAGAGACTGAGACCCAAAACAGGAGTAAAACACACAGGGGAGAGACTGAGACCCAAAACAGGAATAAAACACACCGACGAGAGTCTGAGACCCAAAACAGGATTAAAACACAGCGGGGAGAGACTGAGACCCCAAACAGGAATAAAACACAGCGGGGAGAGACTGAGACCCAAAACAGGATTAAAACACACAGGGGAGAGACTGAGACCCAAAACAGGAGTAAAACACGCCGGGAGAGACTGAGACCCAAAACAGGATTAAAACACACCGGGGAGAGACTGAGACCCCAAAAACAGGAATAAAACACACCGGGGAGAGACTGAGACCCCAAACAGGAATAAAACACACCGGGGACAGACTGAGACCCCAAAAACAGGAATAAAACACACCGGGGAGAGACTGAGACCCCAAAAACAGGAATAAAACACACCGGGGAGAGACTGAGACCCAAAACAGGAGTAAAACACACCGGGGAGAGACTGAGACCCCAAAACAGGAGTAAAACACACCGGGGAGAGACTGAGACCCAAAACAGGACTAAAACACACCGGGGAGAGACTGAGACCCCAAAAACAGGAATAAAACACACCGGGGAGAGACTGAGACCCCAAACAGGAATAAAACACACCGGGGAGAGACTGAGACCCAAAACAGGATTAAAACACACCGGGGAGAGACTGAGACCCAAAACAGGATTAAAACACACCGGGGAGAGACTGAGACCCCAAAACAGGATTAAAACACACCGGGAGAGACTGAGACCCCAAAACAGGAATAAAACACACCGGGAGAGACTGAGACCCAAAACAGGAGTAAAAAACACCGGGAGAGACTGAGACCCAAAACAGGAGTAAAACACACCGGGGAGAGACTGAGACCCAAAACAGGATTAAAACACACCGGGGAGAGACTGAGACTCCAAAAACAGGAATAAAACACACCGGGGAGAGACTGTGACCCCAAACAGGAAGAAAACACACCGGGGAGAGACTGAGACCCAAAACAGGATGAAAACACACCGGGGCGAGACTGAGACCCCAAAACAGGAGTAAAACACATCGGGAGAGACTGAGACCCAAAACAGGAGTAAAACACATCGGGGAGAGACTGAGACCCAAAACAGGAGTAAAACACATCGGGGAGAGACTGAGACCCCAAAACAGGAGTAAAACACATCGGGAGAGACTGAGACCCAAAACAGGAGTAAAACACACTGGGGTGAGACTGAGACCCAAAAACAGGATTAAAACACACTGGGGAGAGACTGAGACCCCAAAACAGGAGTAAAACACACCGGGGAGAGACTGAGACCCAAAACAGGATTAAAACACACCGGGGAGAGACTGAGACCCCAAACAGGAATAAAACACACCGGGGAGAGACTGAGACCCCAAAAACAGGAATAAAACACACCAGGGAGAGACTGAGACCCCAAAACAGGAGTAAAACACACCAGGGAGAGGACTGAGACCCAAAACAGGAATAAAACACACCGGGGAGAGACTGAGACCCAAACAGGAATAAAACACACCGGGAGAGACTGAGACCCCAAAACAGGAGTAAAACACACCGGGAGAGACTGAGACCCAAAACAGGGTTAAAACACACCGGGAGAGACTGAGACCCAAAACAGGAGTAAAACACACCGGGAGAGACTGAGACCCAAAACAGGAGTAAAACACATCGGGAGAGACTGAGACCCAAAACAGGAGTAAAACACACCGGGGAGAGACTGAGAACCCAAAACAGGAATAAAACACACCGGGAGAGACTGAGACCCCAAAACAGGAATAAAACACACCGGGGAGAGACTGAGACCCCAAAACAGGAATAAAACACACCGGGGAGAGACTGAGACCCAAAACAGGAATAAAACACACCGGGGAGAGACTGAGACCCAAAACAGGAGTAAAACACACCGGGAGAGACTGAGACCCAACACAGGATTAAAACACACCGGGAGAGACTGAGACCCAAAACTGGATTAAAACAAACCGGGAGAGACTGAGACCCAAAACAGGAGTAAAACACATCGGGAGAGACTGAGACCCAAAACAGGAGTAAAACACACCGGGGAGAGACTGAGACCCAAAACAGGACTAAAACACACCGGGGAGAGACTGAGACCCCAAAAACAGGAATAAAACACACCGGGGAGAGACTGAGACCCCAGACAGGAATAAAACACACCGGGGAGAGACTGAGACCCAAAACAGGATTAAAACACACCGGGGAGAGACTGAGACCCCAAAACAGGATTAAAACACACCGGGAGAGACTGAGACCCCAAAACAGGAATAAAACACACCGGGAGAGACTGAGACCCAAAACAGGAGTAAAAAACACCGGGAGAGACTGAGACCCAAAACAGGAGTAAAACACACCGGGGAGAGACTGAGACCCAAAACAGGATTAAAACACACCGGGGAGAGACTGAGACCCCAAAAACAGGAATAAAACACACCGGGGAGAGACTGAGACCCCAAACAGGAATAAAACACACCGGGGAGAGACTGAGACCCAAAACAGGATGAAAACACACAGGGGAGAGACTGACACCCAAAACAGGAATAAAACACACCGACGAGAGTCTGAGACCCAAAACAGGATTAAAACACAGCGGGGAGAGACCGAGACCCCAAAAACAGGAATAAAACACACCGGGGAGAGACTGAGACCCCAAACAGGAATAAAACACACCGGGGAGAGACTGAGACCCAAAACAGGATTAAAACACACCGGGGAGAGACTGAGACCCAAAACAGGATTAAAACACACCGGGAGAGACTGAGACCCCAAAACAGGATTAAAACACACCGGGAGAGACTGAGACCCCAAAACAGGAATAAAACACACCGGGAGAGACTGAGACCCAAAACAGGAGTAAAAAATACCGGGAGAGACTGAGACCCAAAACAGGAGTAAAACACACCGGGGAGAGACTGAGACCCCAAACAGGAATAAAACACACCGGGGAGAGACTGAGACCCAAAACAGGATTAAAACACACCGGGGAGAGACTGAGACCCAAAACAGGATAAAAACACACCGGGAGAGACTGAGACCCCAAAACAGGATTAAAACACACCGGGAGAGACTGAGACCCCAAAACAGGAATAAAACACACCGGGAGAGACTGAGACCCAAAACAGGAGTAAAACACACCGGGGAGAGACTGAGACCCAAAACAGGATTAAAACACACCGGGGAGAGACTGAGACCCCAAAAACAGGAATAAAACACACCGGGGAGAGACTGAGACCCCAAACAGGAATAAAACACACCGGGGAGAGACTGAGACCCAAAACAGGATGAAAACACACCGGGGAGAGACTGAGACCCCAAAAACAGGAATAAAACACACCGGGGAGAGACTGAGACCCCAAACAGGAATAAAACACACCGGGGAGAGACTGAGACCCAAAACAGGATTAAAACACACCGGGGAGAGACTGAGACCCAAAACAGGATTAAAACACACCGGGAGAGACTGAGACCCCAAAACAGGATTAAAACACACCGGGAGAGACTGAGACCCCAAAACAGGAATAAAACACACCGGGAGAGACTGAGACCCAAAACAGGAGTAAAAAACACCGGGAGAGACTGAGACCCAAAACAGGAGTAAAACACACCGGGGAGAGACTGTGACCCAAAACAGGATTAAAACACACCGGGGAGAGACTGAGACCCCAAAAACAGGAATAAAACACACCGGGGAGAGACTGAGACCCCAAACAGGAATAAAACACACCGGGGAGAGACTGAGACCCAAAACAGGATGAAAACACACCGGGGAGAGACTGAGACCCAAAACAGGATTAAAACACACCGGGGAGAGACTGAGACCCCAAACAGGAATAAAACACACCGGGGAGAGACTGAGACCCAAAACAGGAGTAAAACACACAGGGGAGAGACTGAGACCCAAAACAGGAATAAAACACACCGACGAGAGTCTGAGACCCAAAACAGGATTAAAACACAGCGGGGAGAGACTGAGACCCCAAACAGGAATAAAACACAGCGGGGAGAGACTGAGACCCAAAACAGGATTAAAACACACAGGGGAGAGACTGAGACCCAAAACAGGAGTAAAACACGCCGGGAGAGACTGAGACCCAAAACAGGATTAAAACACACCGGGGAGAGACTGAGACCCCAAAAACAGGAATAAAACACACCGGGGAGAGACTGAGACCCCAAACAGGAATAAAACACACCGGGGACAGACTGAGACCCCAAAAACAGGAATAAAACACACCGGGGAGAGACTGAGACCCCAAAAACAGGAATAAAACACACCGGGGAGAGACTGAGACCCAAAACAGGAGTAAAACACACCGGGGAGAGACTGAGACCCCAAAACAGGAGTAAAACACACCGGGGAGAGACTGAGACCCAAAACAGGACTAAAACACACCGGGGAGAGACTGAGACCCCAAAAACAGGAATAAAACACACCGGGGAGAGACTGAGACCCCAAACAGGAATAAAACACACCGGGGAGAGACTGAGACCCAAAACAGGATTAAAACACACCGGGGAGAGACTGAGACCCAAAACAGGATTAAAACACACCGGGGAGAGACTGAGACCCCAAAACAGGATTAAAACACACCGGGAGAGACTGAGACCCCAAAACAGGAATAAAACACACCGGGAGAGACTGAGACCCAAAACAGGAGTAAAAAACACCGGGAGAGACTGAGACCCAAAACAGGAGTAAAACACACCGGGGAGAGACTGAGACCCAAAACAGGATTAAAACACACCGGGGAGAGACTGAGACTCCAAAAACAGGAATAAAACACACCGGGGAGAGACTGTGACCCCAAACAGGAAGAAAACACACCGGGGAGAGACTGAGACCCAAAACAGGATGAAAACACACCGGGGCGAGACTGAGACCCCAAAACAGGAGTAAAACACATCGGGAGAGACTGAGACCCAAAACAGGAGTAAAACACATCGGGGAGAGACTGAGACCCAAAACAGGAGTAAAACACATCGGGGAGAGACTGAGACCCCAAAACAGGAGTAAAACACATCGGGAGAGACTGAGACCCAAAACAGGAGTAAAACACACTGGGGTGAGACTGAGACCCAAAAACAGGATTAAAACACACTGGGGAGAGACTGAGACCCCAAAACAGGAGTAAAACACACCGGGGAGAGACTGAGACCCAAAACAGGATTAAAACACACCGGGGAGAGACTGAGACCCAAAACAGGATTAAAACACACCGGGGAGAGACTGAGACCCAAAACAGGATAAAACACACCGGGAGAGACTGAGACCCCAAAACAGGATTAAAACACACCGGGAGAGACTGAGACCCAAAACAGGAATAAAACACACCGGGGAGAGACTGAGACCCAAAACAGGAAGTAAAACACACCGGGGAGAGACTGAGACCCAAAACAGGATTAAAACACACCGGGGAGAGACTGAGACCCCAAAACAGGAATAAAACACACCGGGAGAGACTGAGACCCCAAAACAGGAATAAAACACACAGGGGAGAGACTGAGACCCAAAACAGGATGAAAACACACCGGGGAGAGACTGAGACCCCAAAAACAGGAATAAAACACACCGGGGAGAGACTGAGACCCCAAACAGGAATAAAACACACCGGGGAGAGACTGAGACCCAAAACAGGATTAAAACACACCGGGGAGAGGACTGAGACCCAAAACAGGATTAAAACACACCGGGAGAGACTGAGACCCCAAAACAGGATTAAAACACACCGGGAGAGACTGAGACCCCAAAACAGGAATAAAACACACCGGGAGAGACTGAGACCCAAAACAGGAGTAAAAAACACCGGGAGAGACTGAGACCCAAAACAGGAGTAAAACACACCGGGGAGAGACTGTGACCCAAAACAGGATTAAAACACACCGGGGAGAGACTGAGACCCCAAAAACAGGAATAAAAACACACCGGGGAGAGACTGAGACCCCAAACAGGAATAAAACACACCGGGGAGAGACTGAGACCCAAAACAGGATGAAAACACACCGGGGAGAGACTGAGACCCAAAACAGGATTAAAACACACCGGGGAGAGACTGAGACCCCAAAACAGGAATAAAACACACCGGGGAGAGACTGAGACCCAAAACAGGAGTAAAACACACAGGGGAGAGACTGAGACCCAAAACAGGAATAAAACACACCGACGAGAGTCTGAGACCCAAAACAGGATTAAAACACAGCGGGGAGAGACTGAGACCCCAAACAGGAATAAAACACAGCGGGGAGAGACTGAGACCCAAAACAGGATTAAAACACACAGGGGAGAGACTGAGACCCAAAACAGGAGTAAAACACGCCGGAGAGACTGAGACCCAAAACAGGATTAAAACACACCGGGGAGAGACTGAGACCCCAAAAACAGGAATAAAACACACCGGGGAGAGACTGAGACCCCAAACAGGAATAAAACACACCGGGGACAGACTGAGACCCCAAAAACAGGAATAAAACACACCGGGGAGAGACTGAGACCCCAAAAACAGGAATAAAACACACCGGGGAGAGACTGAGACCCAAAACAGGAGTAAAACACACCGGGGAGAGACTGAGACCCCAAAACAGGAGTAAAACACACCGGGGGAGAGACTGAGACCCAAAACAGGACTAAAACACACCGGGGAGAGACTGAGACCCCAAAAACAGGAATAAAACACACCGGGGAGAGACTGAGACCCAAACAGGAATAAAACACACCGGGGAGAGACTGAGACCCAAAACAGGATTAAAACACACCGGGGAGAGACTGAGACCCAAAACAGGATTAAAACACACCGGGGAGAGACTGAGACCCCAAAACAGGATTAAAACACACCGGGAGAGACTGAGACCCCAAAACAGGAATAAAACACACCGGGAGAGACTGAGACCCAAAACAGGAGTAAAAAACACCGGGAGAGACTGAGACCCAAAACAGGAGTAAAACACACCGGGGAGAGACTGAGACCCAAAACAGGATTAAAACACACCGGGGAGAGACTGAGACTCCAAAAACAGGAATAAAACACACCGGGGAGAGACTGTGACCCCAAACAGGAAGAAAACACACCGGGGAGAGACTGAGACCCAAAACAGGATGAAAACACACCGGGGCGAGACTGAGACCCCAAAACAGGAGTAAAACACATCGGGAGAGACTGAGACCCAAAACAGGAGTAAAACACATCGGGGAGAGACTGAGACCCAAAACAGGAGTAAAACACATCGGGGAGAGACTGAGACCCCAAAACAGGAGTAAAACACATCGGGAGAGACTGAGACCCAAAACAGGAGTAAAACACACTGGGGTGAGACTGAGACCCAAAAACAGGATTAAAACACACTGGGGAGAGACTGAGACCCCAAAACAGGAGTAAAACACACCGGGGAGAGACTGAGACCCAAAACAGGATTAAAACACACCGGGGAGAGACTGAGACCCCAAACAGGAATAAAACACACCGGGGAGAGACTGAGACCCCAAAAACAGGAATAAAACACACCAGGGAGAGACTGAGACCCCAAAACAGGAGTAAAACACACCAGGGAGAGACTGAGACCCAAAACAGGAATAAAACACACCGGGGAGAGACTGAGACCCAAACAGGAATAAAACACACCGGGAGAGACTGAGACCCCAAAACAGGAGTAAAACACACCGGGAGAGACTGAGACCCAAAACAGGGTTAAAACACACCGGGAGAGACTGAGACCCAAAACAGGAGTAAAACACACCGGGAGAGACTGAGACCCAAAACAGGAGTAAAACACATCGGGAGAGACTGAGACCCAAAACAGGAGTAAAACACACCGGGGAGAGACTGAGAACCCAAAACAGGAATAAAACACACCGGGAGAGACTGAGACCCCAAAACAGGAATAAAACACACCGGGGAGAGACTGAGACCCCAAAACAGGAATAAAACACACCGGGGAGAGACTGAGACCCAAAACAGGAATAAAACACACCGGGGAGAGACTGAGACCCAAAACAGGAGTAAAACACACCGGGAGAGACTGAGACCCAACACAGGATTAAAACACACCGGGAGAGACTGAGACCCAAAACTGGATTAAAACAAACCGGGAGAGACTGAGACCCAAAACAGGAGTAAAACACATCGGGAGAGACTGAGACCCAAAACAGGAGTAAAACACACCGGGAGAGACTGAGACCCAAAACAGACTAAAACACACCGGGGAGAGACTGAGACCCCAAAAACAGGAATAAAACACACCGGGGAGAGACTGAGACCCCAGACAGGAATAAAACACACCGGGGAGAGACTGAGACCCAAAACAGGATTAAAACACACCGGGGAGAGACTGAGACCCCAAAACAGGATTAAAACACACCGGGAGAGACTGAGACCCCAAAACAGGAATAAAACACACCGGGAGAGACTGAGACCCAAACAGGAGTAAAAAACACCGGGAGAGACTGAGACCCAAAACAGGAGTAAAACACACCGGGGAGAGACTGAGACCCAAAACAGGATTAAAACACACCGGGGAGAGACTGAGACCCCAAAACAGGAATAAAACACACCGGGAGAGACTGAGACCCCAAACAGGAATAAAACACAGCGGGGAGAGACTGAGACCCAAAACAGGATTAAAACACACCGGGAGAGACTGAGACCCCAAAACAGGAATAAAACACACCGGGAGAGACTGAGACCCAAAACAGGAGTAAAAAACACCGGGAGAGACTGAGACCCAAAACAGGAGTAAAACACACCGGGGAGAGACTGAGACCCAAAACAGGATTAAAACACACCGGGGAGAGACTGAGACCCCAAAAACAGGAATAAAACACACCGGGGAGAGACTGAGACCCCAAACAGGAATAAAACACACCGGGGAGAGACTGAGACCCAAAACAGGATGAAAACACACCGGGGAGAGACTGAGACCCAAAACAGGATTAAAACACACCGGGGAGAGACTGAGACCCCAAACAGGAATAAAACACACCGGGGAGAGACTGAGACCCAAAACAGGAGTAAAACACACAGGGGAGAGACTGACACCCCAAAACAGGAATAAAACACACCGACGAGAGTCTGAGACCCAAAACAGGATTAAAACACAGCGGGGAGAGACTGAGACCCCAAACAGGAATAAAACACAGCGGGGAGAGACTGAGACCCAAAACAGGAGTAAAACACACCGGGGAGAGACTGAGACCCCAAACAGGAATAAAACACAGCGGGGAGAGACTGAGACCCAAAACAGGATTAAAACACACCGGGGAGAGACTGAGACCCCAAACAGGAATAAAACACAGCGGGGAGAGACTGAGACCCAAAACAGGAGTAAAACACGCCGGGAGAGACTGAGACCCAAAACAGGAGTAAAACACGCCGGGAGAGACTGAGACCCAAAACAGGAGTAAAACACGCCGGGAGAGACTGAGACCCAAAACAGGATTAAAACACACCGGGGAGAGACTGAGACCCCAAAAACAGGAATAAAACACACCGGGGAGAGACTGAGACCCCAAACAGGAATAAAACACACCGGGGAGAGACTGAGACCCCAAACAGGAATAAAACACACCGGGGAGAGACTGAGACCCAAAACAGGATGAAAAACACACCGGGGAGAGACTGAGACCCAAAACAGGATTAAAACACACCGGGGAGAGACTGAGACCCCAAACAGGAATAAAACACACCGGGGAGAGACTGAGACCCAAAACAGGATTAAAACACATCGGGGAGAGACTGAGACCCCAAAACAGGATTAAAACACACCGGGAGAGACTGAGACCCCAAAACAGGAATAAAACACACCGGGAGAGACTGAGACCCAAAACAGGAGTAAAAAACACCGGGAGAGACTGAGACCCAAAACAGGAGTAAAACACACCGGGGAGAGACTGAGACCCCAAAACAGGATTAAAACACACCGGGGAGAGACTGAGACCCCAAAAACAGGAATAAAACACACCGGGGAGAGACTGAGACCCCAAACAGGAATAAAACACACCGGGGAGAGACTGAGACCCAAAACAGGATGAAAACACACCGGGGAGAGACTGAGACCCAAAACAGGATTAAAACACACCGGGGAGAGACTGAGACCCCGAACAGGAATAAAACACACCGGGGAGAGACTGAGACCCAAAACAGGAGTAAAACACACAGGGGAGAGACTGACACCCAAAACAGGAATAAAACACACCGACGAGAGTCTGAGACCCAAAACAGGATTAAAACACAGCGGGGAGAGACTGAGACCCCAAAAACAGGAATAAAACACACCGGGGAGAGACTGAGACCCCAAACAGGAATAAAACACACCGGGGAGAGACTGAGACCCAAAACAGGATTAAAACACACCGGGGAGAGACTGAGACCCAAAACAGGATTAAAACACACCGGGAGAGACTGAGACCCCAAAACAGGATTAAAACACACCGGGAGAGACTGAGACCCCAAAACAGGAATAAAACACACCGGGAGAGACTGAGACCCAAAACAGGAGTAAAAAACACCGGGAGAGACTGAGACCCAAAACAGGAGTAAAACACACCGGGGAGAGACTGAGACCCAAAATAGGATTAAAACACACCGGGGAGAGACTGAGACCCCAAAAACAGGAATAAAACGCACCGGGGAGAGACTGAGACCCCAAACAGGAATAAAACACACCGGGGAGAGACTGAGACCCAAAACAGGATGAAAACACACCGGGGAGAGACTGAGACCCAAAACAGGATTAAAACACACCGGGGAGAGACTGAGACCCCAAACAGGAATAAAACACACCGGGGAGAGACTGAGACCCAAAACAGGATTAAAACACACCGGGTAGAGACTGAGACCCCAAAACAGGATTAAAACACACCGGGGAGAGACTGAGACCCAAAACAGGAGTAAAACACACAGGGGAGAGACTGACACCCCAAACAGGAATAAAACACACCGGGGAGAGACTGAGAACCAAAACAGGAGTAAAACACACCGGGGAGAGACTGAGACCCCAAAATAGGAGTAAAACACACCGGGGAGAGACTGACACCCAAAACAGGACTAAAACACACCGGGGAGAGACTGAGACCCCAAAAACAGGAATAAAACACACCGGGGAGAGACTGAGACCCCAAACAGGAATAAAACACACCGGGGAGAGACTGAGACCCAAAACAGGATTAAAACACACCGGGGAGAGACTGAGACCCAAAACAGGAATAAAACACACCGGGGAGAGACTGAGACCCCAAAACAGGATTAAAACACACCGGGAGAGACTGAGACCCCAAAACAGGAATAAAACACACCGGGAGAGACTGAGACCCAAAACAGGAGTAAAAAACACCGGGAGAGACTGAGAGCCAAAACAGGAGTAAAACACACCGGGGAGAGACTGAGACCCAAAACAGGATTAAAACACACCGGGGAGAGACTGAGACTCCAAAAACAGGAATAAAACACACCGGGGAGAGACTGTGACCCCAAACAGGAAGAAAACACACCGGGGAGAGACTGAGACCCAAAACAGGAGTAAAACACACCGGGGCGAGACTGAGACCCAAAACAGGAGTAAAACACATCGGGAGAGACTGAGACCCAAAACAGGAGTAAAACACATCGGGAGAGACTGAGACCCAAAACAGGACTAAAACACACCGGGGAGAGACTGAGACTCCAAAAACAGGAATAAAACACACCGGGGAGAGACTGTGACCCCAAACAGGAAGAAAACACACCGGGGAGAGACTGAGACCCAAAACAGGAGTAAAACACATCGGGAGAGACTGAGACCCAAAACAGGAGTAAAACACATCGGGGAGAGACTGAGACCCAAAACAGGAGTAAAACACATCGGGGAGAGACTGAGACCCCAAAACAGGAGTAAAACACATCGGGAGAGACTGAGACCCAAAACAGGAGTAAAACACACTGGGGTGAGACTGAGACCCAAAAACAGGATTAAAACACACTGGGGAGAGACTGAGACCCCAAAACAGGAGTAAAACACACCGGGGAGAGACTGAGACCCAAAACAGGATTAAAACACACCGGGGAGAGACTGAGACCCCAAACAGGAATAAAACACACCGGGGAGAGACTGAGACCCCAAAAACAGGAATAAAACACACCGGGGAGAGACTGAGACCCCAAAACAGGAGTAATACACACCGGGGAGAGACTGAGACCCAAAACAGGAATAAAACACACCGGGGAGAGACTGAGACCCAAACAGGAATAAAACACACCGGGAGAGACTGAGACCCCAAAACAGGAGTAAAACACACCGGGAGAGACTGAGACCCAAAACAGGATTAAAACACACCGGGAGAGACTGAGACTCAAAACAGGAGTAAAACACACCGGGAGAGACTGAGACCCAAAACAGGAGTAAAACACATCGGGAGAGACTGAGACCCAAAACAGGAGTAAAACACACCGGGGAGAGACTGAGAACCCAAAACAGGAATAAAACACACCGGGAGAGACTGAGACCCCAAAACAGGAATAAAACACACCGGGGAGAGACTGAGACCCCAAAACAGGAATAAAACACACCGGGGAGAGACTGAGACCCAAAACAGGAATAAAACACACCGGGGAGAGACTGAGACCCAAAACAGGAGTAAAACACACCGGGAGAGACTGAGACCCAACACAGGATTAAAACACACCGGGAGAGACTGAGACCCAAAACAGGATTAAAACAAACCGGGGGAGACTGAGACCCAAAACAGGAGTGAAACACATCGGGAGAGACTGAGACCCAAAACAGGAGTAAAACACACCGGGGAGAGACTGAGACCCAAAACAGGACTAAAACACACCGGGGAGAGACTGAGACCCCAAAAACAGGAATAAAACACACCGGGGAGAGACTGAGACCCCAAACAGGAATAAAACACACCGGGGAGAGACTGAGACCCAAAACAGGATTAAAACACACCGGGGAGAGACTGAGACCCCAAAACAGGATTAAAACACACCGGGAGAGACTGAGACCCCAAAACAGGAATAAAACACACCGGGAGAGACTGAGACCCAAAACAGGAGTAAAAAACACCGGGAGAGACTGAGACCCAAAACAGGAGTAAAACACACCGGGGAGAGACTGAGACCCCAAAAACAGGAATAAAACACACCGGGGAGAGACTGAGACCCCAAACAGGAATAAAACACACCGGGGAGAGACTGAGACCCAAAACAGGATGAAAACACACAGGGGAGAGACTGACACCCAAAACAGGAATAAAACACACCGACGAGAGTCTGAGACCCAAAACAGGATTAAAACACAGCGGGGAGAGACCTTGACCCCAAAAACAGGAATAAAACACACCGGGGAGAGACTGAGACCCCAAAACAGGAGTAATACACACCGGGGAGAGACTGAGACCCAAAACAGGAATAAAACACACCGGGGAGAGACTGAGACCCAAACAGGAATAAAACACACAGGGAGAGACTGAGACCCCAAAACAGGAGTAAAACACACCGGGAGAGACTGAGACCCAAAACAGGATTAAAACACACCGGGAGAGACTGAGACCCAAAACAGGAGTAAAACACACCGGGAGAGACTGAGACCCAAAACAGGAGTAAAACACATCGGGAGAGACTGAGACCCAAAACAGGAGTAAAACACACCGGGGAGAGACTGAGAACCCAAAACAGGAATAAAACACACCGGGAGAGACTGAGACCCCAAAACAGGAATAAAACACACCGGGGAGAGACTGAGACCCCAAAACAGGAATAAAACACACCGGGGAGAGACTGAGACCCAAAACAGGAATAAAACACACCGGGGAGAGACTGAGACCCAAAACAGGAGTAAAACACACCGGGAGAGACTGAGACCCAACACAGGATTAAAACACACCGGGAGAGACTGAGACCCAAAACAGGATTAAAACAAACCGGGGGAGACTGAGACCCAAAACAGGAGTGAAACACATCGGGAGAGACTGAGACCCAAAACAGGAGTAAAACACACCGGGGAGAGACTGAGACCCAAAACAGGACTAAAACACACCGGGGAGAGACTGAGACCCCAAAAACAGGAATAAAACACACCGGGGAGAGACTGAGACCCCAAACAGGAATAAAACACACCGGGGAGAGACTGAGACCCAAAACAGGATTAAAACACACCGGGGAGAGACTGAGACCCCAAAACAGGATTAAAACACACCGGGAGAGACTGAGACCCCAAAACAGGAATAAAACACACCGGGAGAGACTGAGACCCAAAACAGGAGTAAAAAACACCGGGAGAGACTGAGACCCAAAACAGGAGTAAAACACACCGGGGAGAGACTGAGACCCCAAAAACAGGAATAAAACACACCGGGGAGAGACTGAGACCCCAAACAGGAATAAAACACACCGGGGAGAGACTGAGACCCAAAACAGGATGAAAACACACAGGGGAGAGACTGACACCCAAAACAGGAATAAAACACACCGACGAGAGTCTGAGACCCAAAACAGGATTAAAACACAGCGGGGAGAGACCGAGACCCCAAAAACAGGAATAAAACACACCGGGGAGAGACTGAGACCCCAAACAGGAATAAAACACACCGGGGAGAGACTGAGACCCAAAACAGGATTAAAACACACCGGGGAGAGACTGAGACCCAAAACAGGATTAAAACACACCGGGAGAGACTGAGACCCCAAAACAGGATTAAAACACACCGGGAGAGACTGAGACCCCAAAACAGGAATAAAACACACCGGGAGAGACTGAGACCCAAAACAGGAGTAAAAAACACCGGGAGAGACTGAGACCCAAAACAGGATTAAAACACACCGGGGAGAGACTGAGACCCAAAACAGGATTAAAACACACCGGGGAGAGACTGAGACCCAAAACAGGATTAAAACACACCGGGGAGAGACTGAGACCCCAAAAACAGGAATAAAACACACCGGGGAGAGACTGAGACCCCAAACAGGAATAAAACACACCGGGGAGAGACTGAGACCCAAAACAGGATGAAAACACACCGGGGAGAGACTGAGACCCAAAACAGGATTAAAACACACCGGGGAGAGACTGAGACCCCGAACAGGAATAAAACACACCGGGGAGAGACTGAGACCCAAAACAGGAGTAAAACACACAGGGGAGAGACTGACACCCAAAACAGGAATAAAACACACCGACGAGAGTCTGAGACCCAAAACAGGATTAAAACACACCGGGGAGAGACTGAGACCCCAAAAACAGGAATAAAACACACCGGGAGAGACTGAGACCCAAAACAGGAGTAAAAAACACCGGGAGAGACTGAGACCCAAAACTGGAGTAAAACACACCGGGGAGAGACTGAGACCCAAAACAGGATTAAAACACACCGGGGAGAGACTGAGACCCCAAAAACAGGAATAAAACACACCGGGGAGAGACTGAGACCCCAAACAGGAATAAAACACACCGGGGAGAGACTGAGACCCAAAACAGGATGAAAACACACCGGGGAGAGACTGAGACCCAAAACAGGATTAAAACACACCGGGGAGAGACTGAGACCCCAAACAGGAATAAAACACACCGGGGAGAGACTGAGACCCAAAACAGGAGTAAAACACACAGGGGAGAGACTGACACCCCAAAACAGGAATAAAACACACCGACGAGAGTCTGAGACCCAAAACAGGATTAAAACACAGCGGGGAGAGACTGAGACCCCAAACAGGAATAAAACACACAGGGGAGAGACTGAGACCCAAAACAGGAGTAAAACACACCGGGAGAGACTGAGACCCAAAACAGGATTAAAACACACCGGGGAGAGACTGAGACCCAAAACTGGATTAAAACACACCGGGGAGAGACTGAGACCCCAAAATGGAATAAAACACACCGGGGAGAGACTGAGACCCCAAAAACAGGAATAAAACACACCGGGGAGAGACTGAGACCCCAAAAACAGGAATAAAACACACCGGGGAGAGACTGAGACCCAAAACAGGAGTAAAACACACCGGGGAGAGACTGAGACCCCAAAACAGGAGTAAAACACACCGGGGAGAGACTGAGACCCAAAACAGGAATAAAACACACTGGGGAGAGACTGAGACCCAACCAGGAGTAAAACACACCGGGGAGAGACTGAGACCCCAAAACAGGAGTAAGACACACCGGGAGAGACTGAGACCCAAAACAGGATTAAAACACACCGGGAGAGACTGAGACCCAAAACAGGAGTAAAACACATCGGGAGAGACTGAGACCCAAAACAGGAGTAAAACACACCGGGGAGAGACTGAGACCCCAAAACAGGAATAAAACACACCGGGAGAGACTGATAACCTAAAACAGGAATAAAACACACCGGGGAGAGACTGAGACCCCAAAACAGGAATAAAACACACCGGGAGAGAATGAGACCCAAAACAGGAGTAAAACACACCGGGGAGAGACTGAGACCCAAAACAGGAGTAAAACACACCGGGGCGAGACTGAGACCCCAAAACAGGAGTAAAACACATCGGGAGAGACTGAGACCCCAAAAACAGGAATAAAACACATCGGGGAGAGACTGAGACCCCAAAACAGGAGTAAAACACATCGGGAGAGACTGAGACCCAAAACAGGATTAAAACACAGTGGGGAGAGACTGAGACCCAAAACAGGAGTAAAACACACCGGGGAGAGACTGAGACTCAAAACAGGAGTAAAACACACCGGGGAGAGACTGAGACTCAAAACAGGAGTAAAACACACCGGGGAGAGACTGAGACCCAAAACAGGAATAAAACACACCGGGAGAGACTGAGACCCAAAACAGGAGTAAAACACACCGGGAGAGACTGAGACCCAAAACAGGAGTAAAACACACCGGGGAGAGACTGAGACCCAAAACAGGAATAAAACACACCGGGGAGAGACTGAGACCCAAACAGGAATAAAACACACCGGGAGAGACTGAGACCCCAAAACAGGAGTAAAACACACCGGGGAGAGACTGAGACCCAAAACAGGAATAAAACACACCGGGGAGAGACTGAGACCCAAACAGGAATAAAACACACCGGGAGAGACTGAGACCCCAAAACAGGAGTAAAACACACCGGGAGAGACTGAG
The DNA here is from genome assembly GCF_036365525.1 of Heterodontus francisci. Classification (NCBI taxonomy): domain Eukaryota; kingdom Metazoa; phylum Chordata; class Chondrichthyes; order Heterodontiformes; family Heterodontidae; genus Heterodontus; species Heterodontus francisci. The sequence goes on along the minus strand of NW_027140691.1, from coordinate 509,314 downwards.
ACCCAAAACAGGATTAAAACACACCGGGAGAGACTGAGACCCAAAACAGGAGTAAAACACACCGGGAGAGACTGAGACCCAAAACAGGAGTAAAACACATCGGGAGAGACTGAGACCCAAAACAGGAGTAAAACACACCGGGGAGAGACTGAGAACCCAAAACAGGAATAAAACACACCGGGAGAGACTGAGACCCCAAAACAGGAATAAAACACACCGGGGAGAGACTGAGACACCAAAACAGGAATAAAACACACCGGGGAGAGACTGAGACCCAAAACAGGAATAAAACACACCGGGGAGAGACTGAGACCCAAAACAGGAGTAAAACACACCAGGAGAGACTGAGACCCAACACAGGATTAAAACACACCGGGAGAGACTGAGACCCAAAACAGGATTAAAACAAACCGGGAGAGACTGAGACCCAAAACAGGAGTAAAACACATCGGGAGAGACAGAGACCCAAAACAGGAGTAAAACACACCGGGGAGAGACTGAGACCCAAAACAGGACTAAAACACACCGGGGAGAGACTGAGACCCCAAAAACAGGAATAAAACAAACCGGGGAGAGACTGAGACCCCAAACAGGAATAAAACACACCGGGGAGAGACTGAGACCCAAAACAGGATTAAAACACACCGGGGAGAGACTGAGACCCCAAAACAGGATTAAAACACACCGGGAGAGACTGAGACCCCAAAACAGGAATAAAACACACCGGGAGAGACTGAGACCCAAAACAGGAGTAAAAAGCACCGGGAGAGACTGAGACCCAAAACAGGAGTAAAACACACCGGGGAGAGACTGAGACCCAAAACAGGATTAAAACACACCGGGGAGAGACTGAGACCCCAAAAACAGGAATAAAACACACCGGGGAGAGACTGAGACCCCAAACAGGAATAAAACACACCGGGGAGAGACTGAGACCCAAAACAGGATGAAAACACACAGGGGAGTGACTGACACCCAAAACAGGAATAAAACACACCGACGAGAGTCTGAGACACAAAACAGGATTAAAACACAGCGGGGAGAGACCGAGACCCCAAAAACAGGAATAAAACACACCGGGGAGAGACTGAGACCCCAAACAGGAATAAAACACACCGGGGAGAGACTGAGACCCAAAACAGGATTAAAACACACCGGGGAGAGACTGAGACCCAAAACAGGATTAAAACACACCGGGAGAGACTGAGACCCCAAAACAGGATTAAAACACACCGGGAGAGACTGAGACCCCAAAACAGGAATAAAACACACCGGGAGAGACTGAGACCCAAAACAGGAGTAAAAAACACCGGGAGAGACTGAGACCCAAAACAGGAGTAAAACACACCGGGGAGAGACTGAGACCCCAAACAGGAATAAAACACACCGGGGAGAGACTGAGACCCAAAACAGGATTAAAACACACCGGGGAGAGACTGAGACCCAAAACAGGATAAAAACACACCGGGAGAGACTGAGACCCCAAAACAGGATTAAAACACACCGGGAGAGACTGAGACCCCAAAACAGGAATAAAACACACCGGGAGAGACTGAGACCCAAAACAGGAGTAAAAAACACCGGGAGAGACTGAGACCCAAAACAGGAGTAAAACACACCGGGGAGAGACTGAGACCCAAAACAGGATTAAAACACACCGGGGAGAGACTGAGACCCCAAAAACAGGAATAAAACACACCGGGGAGAGACTGAGACCCCAAACAGGAATAAAACACACCGGGGAGAGACTGAGACCCAAAACAGGATGAAAACACACCGGGGAGAGACTGAGACCCAAAACAGGATTAAAACACACCGGGGAGAGACTGAGACCCCAAACAGGAATAAAACACACCGGGGAGAGACTGAGACCCAAAACAGGAGTAAAACACACCGGGGAGAGACTGAGACCCCAAACAGGAATAAAACACAGCGGGGAGAGACTGAGACCCAAAACAGGATTAAAACACACCGGGAGAGACTGAGACCCCAAAACAGGAATAAAACACACCGGGAGAGACTGAGACCCAAAACAGGAGTAAAAAACACCGGGAGAGACTGAGACCCAAAACAGGAGTAAAACACACCGGGGAGAGACTGAGACCCAAAACAGGATTAAAACACACCGGGGAGAGACGGAGACCCCAAAAACAGGAATAAAACACACCGGGGAGAGACTGAGACCCCAAACAGGAATAAAACACACCGGGGAGAGACTGAGACCCAAAACAGGATGAAAACACACCGGGGAGAGACTGAGACCCAAAACAGGATTAAAACACACCGGGGAGAGACTGAGACCCCAAACAGGAATAAAACACACCGGGGAGAGACTGAGACCCAAAACAGGAGTAAAACACACAGGGGAGAGACTGACACCCCAAAACAGGAATAAAACACACCGACGAGAGTCTGAGACCCAAAACAGGATTAAAACACAGCGGGGAGAGACTGAGACCCCAAACAGGAATAAAACACAGCGGGGAGAGACTGAGACCCAAAACAGGATTAAAACACACAGGGGAGAGACTGAGACCCAAAACAGGAGTAAAACACGCCGGGAGAGACTGAGACCCAAAACAGGAGTAAAACACGCCGGGAGAGACTGAGACCCAAAACAGGAGTAAAACACAGCGGGGAGAGACTGAGACCCAAAACAGGATTAAAACACACAGGGGAGAGACTGAGACCCAAAACAGGAGTAAAACACGCCGGGAGAGACTGAGACCCAAAACAGGAGTAAAACACGCCGGGAGAGACTGAGACCCAAAACAGGAGTAAAACACGCCGGGAGAGACTGAGACCCAAAACAGGATTAAAACACACCGGGGAGAGACTGAGACCCCAAAAACAGGAATAAAACACACCGGGGAGAGACTGAGACCCCAAACAGGAATAAAACACACCGGGGAGAGACTGAGACCCCAAACAGGAATAAAACACACCGGGGAGAGACTGAGACCCCAAACAGGAATAAAACACACCGGGGAGAGACTGAGACCCAAAACAGGATGAAAACACACCGGGGAGAGACTGAGACCCAAAACAGGATTAAAACACACCGGGGAGAGACTGAGACCCCAAACAGGAATAAAACACACCGGGGAGAGACTGAGACCCAAAACAGGATTAAAACACACCGGGGAGAGACTGAGACCCAAAACAGGAGTAAAAAACACCGGGAGAGACTGAGACCCAAAACAGGAGTAAAACACACCGGGGAGAGACTGAGACCCCAAAACAGGATTAAAACACACCGGGGAGAGACTGAGACCCCAAAAACAGGAATAAAACACACCGGGGAGAGACTGAGACCCCAAACAGGAATAAAACACACCGGGGAGAGACTGAGACCCAAAACAGGATGAAAACACACCGGGGAGAGACTGAGACCCAAAACAGGATTAAAACACACCGGGGAGAGACTGAGACCCCGAACAGGAATAAAACACACCGGGGAGAGACTGAGACCCAAAACAGGAGTAAAACACACAGGGGAGAGACTGACACCCAAAACAGGAATAAAACACACCGACGAGAGTCTGAGACCCAAAACAGGATTAAAACACAGCGGGGAGAGACTGAGACCCCAAAAACAGGAATAAAACACACCGGGGAGAGACTGAGACCCCAAACAGGAATAAAACACACCGGGGAGAGACTGAGACCCAAAACAGGATTAAAACACACCGGGGAGAGACTGAGACCCAAAACAGGATTAAAACACACCGGGAGAGACTGAGACCCCAAAACAGGATTAAAACACACCGGGAGAGACTGAGACCCAAAACAGGAGTAAAACACACCGGGGAGAGACTGAGACCCAAAATAGGATTAAAACACACCGGGGAGAGACTGAGACCCCAAAAACAGGAATAAAACGCACCGGGGAGAGACTGAGACCCCAAACAGGAATAAAACACACCGGGGAGAGACTGAGACCCAGAACAGGCTGAAAACACACCGGGGAGAGACTGAGACCCAAAACAGGATTAAAACACACCGGGGAGAGACTGAGACCCCAAACAGGAATAAAACACACCGGGGAGAGACTGAGACCCAAAACAGGTTTAAAACACACCGGGGAGAGACTGAGACCCCAAAACAGGATTAAAACACACCGGGAGAGACTGAGACCCCAAAACAGGAATAAAACACACCGGGAGAGACTGAGACCCAAAACAGGAGTAAAAAACACCGGGAGAGACTGAGACCCAAAACAGGAGTAAAACACACCGGGGAGAGACTGAGACCCAAAACAGGATTAAAACACACCGGGGAGAGACTGAGACCCCAAAAACAGGAATAAAACGCACCGGGGAGAGACTGAGACCCCAAAAACAGGAATAAAACACACCGGGGAGAGACTGAGACCCCAAACAGGAATAAAACACACCGGGGAGAGACTGAGACCCAAAACAGGATGAACACACACCGGGGAGAGACTGAGACCCAAAACAGGATTAAAACACACCGGGGAGAGACTGAGACCCCAAACAGGAATAAAACACACCGGGGAGAGACTGAGACCCAAAACAGGAGTAAAACACACCGACGAGAGTCTGAGACCCAAAACAGGATTAAAACACAGCGGGGAGAGACTGAGACCCAAAACAGGATTAAAACACACCGGGAGAGACTGAGACCCCAAAAACAGGAATAAAACACACCGGGGAGAGACTGAGACCCCAAACAGGAATAAAACACACCGGGGAGAGACTGAGACCCAAAACAGGATTAAAACACACCGGGGAGAGACTGAGACCCAAAACAGGATAAAAACACACCGGGAGAGACTGAGACCCCAAAACAGGATTAAAACACACCGGGAGAGACTGAGACCCCAAAACAGGAATAAAACACACCGGGAGAGACTGAGACCCAAAACAGGAGTAAAAAACACCGGGAGAGACTGAGACCCAAAACAGGAGTAAAACACACCGGGGAGAGACTGAGACCCAAAACAGGATTAAAACACACCGGGGAGAGACTGAGACCCCAAAAACAGGAATAAAACACACCGGGGAGAGACTGAGACCCCAAACAGGAATAAAACACACCGGGGAGAGACTGAAACCCAAAACAGGATGAAAACACACCGGGGAGAGACTGAGACCCAAAACAGGATTAAAACACACCGGGGAGAGACTGAGACCCCAAACAGGAATAAAACACACCGGGGAGAGACTGAGACCCAAAACAGGAGTAAAACACACAGGGGAGAGACTGAGACCCAAAACAGGAATAAAACACACCGGGGAGAGACTGAGACCCAAAACAGGAATAAAACACACCGGGGAGAGACTGAAACCCAAAACAGGATGAAAACACACCGGGGAGAGACTGAGACCCAAAACAGGATTAAAACACACCGGGGAGAGACTGAGACCCCAAACAGGAATAAAACACACCGGGGAGAGACTGAGACCCAAAACAGGAGTAAAACACAGCGGGGAGAGACTGAAACCCAAAACAGGATTAAAACACACAGGGGAGAGACTGAGACCCAAAACAGGAGTAAAACACGCCGGGAGAGACTGAGACCCAAAACAGGAGTAAAACATGCCGGGAGAGACTGAGACCCAAAACAGGATTAAAACACAGCGGGGAGAGACTGAGACCCCAAACAGGAATAAAACACAGCGGGGAGAGACTGAGACCCAAAACAGGATTAAAACACACAGGGGAGAGACTGAGACCCAAAACAGGAGTAAAACACGCCGGGAGAGACTGAGACCCAAAACAGGAGTAAAACACGCCGGGAGAGACTGAGACCCAAAACAGGAGTAAAACACGCCGGGAGAGACTGAGACCCAAAACAGGATTAAAACACACCGGGGAGAGACTGAGACCCCAAAAACAGGAATAAAACACACCGGGGAGAGACTGAGACCCCAAACAGGAATAAAACACACCGGGGAGAGACTGAGACCCCAAACAGGAATAAAACACACCGGGGAGAGACTGAGACCCAAAACAGGATGAAAACACACCGGGGAGAGACTGAGACCCAAAACAGGATTAAAACACACCGGGGAGAGACTGAGACCCCAAACAGGAATAAAACACACCGGGGAGAGACTGAGACCCAAAACAGGATTAAAACACACCGGGGAGAGACTGAGACCCCAAAACAGGATTAAAACACACCGGGAGAGACTGAGACCCCAAAACAGGAATAAAACACACCGGGAGAGACTGAGACCCAAAACAGGAGTAAAAAACACCGGGAGAGACTGAGACCCAAAACAGGAGTAAAACACACCGGGGAGAGACTGAGACCCCAAAACAGGATTAAAACACACCGGGGAGAGACTGAGACCCCAAAAACAGGAATAAAACACACCGGGGAGAGACTGAGACCCCAAACAGGAATAAAACACACCGGGGAGAGACTGAGACCCAAAACAGGATGAAAACACACCGGGGAGAGACTGAGACCCAAAACAGGATTAAAACACACCGTGGAGAGACTGAGACCCCAAACAGGAATAAAACACACCGGGGAGAGACTGAGACCCAAAACAGGAGTAAAACACACAGGGGAGAGACTGACACCCAAAACAGGAATAAAACACACCGACGAGAGTCTGAGACCCAAAACAGGATTAAAACACAGCGGGGAGAGACTGAGACCCCAAAAACAGGAATAAAACACACCGGGGAGAGACTGAGACCCCAAACAGGAATAAAACACACCGGGGAGAGACTGAGACCCAAAACAGGATTAAAACACACCGGGGAGAGACTGAGACCCAAAACAGGATTAAAACACACCGGGAGAGACTGAGACCCCAAAACAGGATTAAAACACACCAGGAGAGACTGAGACCCCAAAACAGGAATAAAACACACCGGGGAGAGACTGAGACCCAAAACAGGAGTAAAACACACCGGGGAGAGACTGAGACCCCAAAACAGGATTAAAACACACCGGGGAGAGACTGAGACCCCAAAAACAGGAATAAAACACACCGGGGAGAGACTGAGACCCCAAACAGGAATAAAACACACCGGGGAGAGACTGAGACCCAAAACAGGATGAAAACACACCGGGGAGAGACTGAGACCCAAAACAGGATTAAAACACACCGGGGAGAGACTGAGACCCCAAACAGGAATAAAACACACCGGGGAGAGACTGAGACCCAAAACAGGAGTAAAACACACAGGGGAGAGACTGAGACCCAAAACAGGATTAAAACACACCGGGGAGAGACTGAGACCCCAAAACAGGATTAAAACACACCGGGAGAGACTGAGACCCCAAAACAGGAATAAAACACACCGGGAGAGACTGAGACCCAAAACAGGAGTAAAACACACCGGGGAGAGACTGAGACCCAAAACAGGATGAAAACACACCGGGGAGAGACTGAGACCCAAAACAGGATTAAAACACACCGGGGAGAGACTGAGACCCCAAACAGGAATAAAACACACCGGGGAGAGACTGAGACCCAAAACAGGATTAAAACACACCGGGGAGAGACTGAGACCCCAAAACAGGATTAAAACACACCGGGAGAGACTGAGACCCCAAAACAGGAATAAAACACACCGGGAGAGACTGAGACCCAAAACAGGAGTAAAAAACACCGGGAGAGACTGAGACCCAAAACAGGAGTAAAACACACCGGGGAGAGACTGAGACCCCAAAACAGGATTAAAACACACCGGGGAGAGACTGAGACCCCAAAAACAGGAATAAAACACACCGGGGAGAGACTGAGACCCCAAACAGGAATAAAACACACCGGGGAGAGACTGAGACCCAAAACAGGATGAAAACACACCGGGGAGAGACTGAGACCCAAAACAGGATTAAAACACACCGGGGAGAGACTGAGACCCCAAACAGGAATAAAACACACCGGGGAGAGACTGAGACCCAAAACAGGAGTAAAACACACAGGGGAGAGACTGACACCCAAAACAGGAATAAAACACACCGACGAGAGTCTGAGACCCAAAACAGGATTAAAACACAGCGGGGAGAGACTGAGACCCCAAAAACAGGAATAAAACACACCGGGGAGAGACTGAGACCCCAAACAGGAATAAAACACACCGGGGAGAGACTGAGACCCAAAACAGGATTAAAACACACCGGGGAGAGACTGAGACCCAAAACAGGATTAAAACACACCGGGAGAGACTGAGACCCCAAAACAGGATTAAAACACACCAGGAGAGACTGAGACCCCAAAACAGGAATAAAACACACCGGGGAGAGACTGAGACCCAAAACAGGAGTAAAACACACCGGGGAGAGACTGAGACCCCAAAACAGGATTAAAACACACCGGGGAGAGACTGAGACCCCAAAAACAGGAATAAAACACACCGGGGAGAGACTGAGACCCCAAACAGGAATAAAACACACCGGGGAGAGACTGAGACCCAAAACAGGATGAAAACACACCGGGGAGAGACTGAGACCCAAAACAGGATTAAAACACACCGGGGAGAGACTGAGACCCCAAACAGGAATAAAACACACCGGGGAGAGACTGAGACCCAAAACAGGAGTAAAACACACAGGGGAGAGACTGAGACCCAAAACAGGATTAAAACACACCGGGGAGAGACTGAGACCCCAAAACAGGATTAAAACACACCGGGAGAGACTGAGACCCCAAAACAGGAATAAAACACACCGGGAGAGACTGAGACCCAAAACAGGAGTAAAAAACACCGGGAGAGACTGAGACCCAAAACAGGAGTAAAACACACCGGGGAGAGACTGAGACCCCAAAACAGGATTAAAACACACCGGGGAGAGACTGAGACCCCAAAAACAGGAATAAAACACACCGGGGAGAGACTGAGACCCCAAACAGGAATAAAACACACCGGGGAGAGACTGAGACCCAAAACAGGATGAAAACACACCGGGGAGAGACTGAGACCCAAAACAGGATTAAAACACACCGGGGAGAGACTGAGACCCCAAACAGGAATAAAACACACCGGGGAGAGACTGAGACCCAAAACAGGAGTAAAACACACAGGGGAGAGACTGACACCCAAAACAGGAATAAAACACACCGACGAGAGTCTGAGACCCAAAACAGGATTAAAACACAGCGGGGAGAGACTGAGACCCCAAAAACAGGAATAAAACACACCGGGGAGAGACTGAGACCCCAAACAGGAATAAAACACACCGGGGAGAGACTGAGACCCAAAACAGGATTAAAACACACCGGGGAGAGACTGAGACCCAAAACAGGATTAAAACACACCGGGAGAGACTGAGACCCCAAAACAGGATTAAAACACACCAGGAGAGACTGAGACCCCAAAACAGGAATAAAACACACCGGGGAGAGACTGAGACCCAAAACAGGAGTAAAAAACACCGGGAGAGACTGAGACCCAAAACAGGAGTAAAACACACCGGGGAGAGACTGAGACCCAAAACAGGATTAAAACACACCGGGGAGAGACTGAGACCCAAAACAGGAGTAAAAAACACCGGGAGAGACTGAGACCCAAAACAGGAGTAAAACACACCGGGGAGAGACTGAGACCCAAAACAGGATTAAAACACACCGGGGAGAGACTGAGACCCCAAAAACAGGAATAAAACACACCGGGGAGAGACTGAGACCCCAAACAGGAATAAAACACACCGGGGAGAGACTGAAACCCAAAACAGGATGAAAACACACCGGGGAGAGACTGAGACCCAAAACAGGATGAAAACACACCGGGGAGAGACTGAGACCCCAAACAGGAATAAAACACACCGTGGAGAGACTGAGACCCAAAACAGGAGTAAAACACACAGGGGAGAGACTGAGACCCAAAACAGGAATAAAACACACCGGGGAGAGACTGAGACCCAAAACAGGAATAAAACACACCGGGGAGAGACTGAAACCCAAAACAGGATGAAAACACACCGGGGAGAGACTGAGACCCAAAACAGGATTAAAACACACCGGGGAGAGACTGAGACCCCAAACAGGAATAAAACACACCGGGGAGAGACTGAGACCCAAAACAGGAGTAAAACACAGCGGGGAGAGACTGAGACCCAAAACAGGATTAAAACACACAGGGGAGAGACTGAGACCCAAAACAGGAGTAAAACACGCCGGGAGAGACTGAGACCCAAAACAGGAGTAAAACACGCCGGGAGAGACTGAGACCCAAAACAGGATTAAAACACAGCGGGGAGAGACTGAGACCCCAAACAGGAATAAAACACAGCGGGGAGAGACTGAGACCCAAAACAGGATTAAAACACACAGGGGAGAGACTGAGACCCAAAACAGGAGTAAAACACGCCGGGAGAGACTGAGACCCAAAACAGGAGTAAAACACGCCGGGAGAGACTGAGACCCAAAACAGGAGTAAAACACGCCGGGAGAGACTGAGACCCAAAACAGGATTAAAACACACCGGGGAGAGACTGAGACCCCAAAAACAGGAATAAAACACACCGGGGAGAGACTGAGACCCCAAACAGGAATAAAACACACCGGGGAGAGACTGAGACCCCAAACAGGAATAAAACACACCGGGGAGAGACTGAGACCCAAAACAGGATGAAAACACACCGGGGAGAGACTGAGACCCAAAACAGGATTAAAACACACCGGGGAGAGACTGAGACCCCAAACAGGAATAAAACACACCGGGGAGAGACTGAGACCCAAAACAGGATTAAAACACACCGGGGAGAGACTGAGACCCCAAAACAGGATTAAAACACACCGGGAGAGACTGAGACCCCAAAACAGGAATAAAACACACCGGGAGAGACTGAGACCCAAAACAGGAGTAAAAAACACCGGGAGAGACTGAGACCCAAAACAGGAGTAAAACACACCGGGGAGAGACTGAGACCCCAAAACAGGATTAAAACACACCGGGGAGAGACTGAGACCCCAAAAACAGGAATAAAACACACCGGGGAGAGACTGAGACCCCAAACAGGAATAAAACACACCGGGGAGAGACTGAGACCCAAAACAGGATGAAAACACACCGGGGAGAGACTGAGACCCAAAACAGGATTAAAACACACCGGGGAGAGACTGAGACCCCAAACAGGAATAAAACACACCGGGGAGAGACTGAGACCCAAAACAGGAGTAAAACACACAGGGGAGAGACTGACACCCAAAACAGGAATAAAACACACCGACGAGAGTCTGAGACCCAAAACAGGATTAAAACACAGCGGGGAGAGACTGAGACCCCAAAAACAGGAATAAAACACACCGGGGAGAGACTGAGACCCCAAACAGGAATAAAACACACCGGGGAGAGACTGAGACCCAAAACAGGATTAAAACACACCGGGGAGAGACTGAGACCCAAAACAGGATTAAAACACACCGGGAGAGACTGAGACCCCAAAACAGGATTAAAACACACCAGGAGAGACTGAGACCCCAAAACAGGAATAAAACACACCGGGGAGAGACTGAGACCCAAAACAGGAGTAAAAAACACCGGGAGAGACTGAGACCCAAAACAGGAGTAAAACACACCGGGGAGAGACTGAGACCCAAAACAGGATTAAAACACACCGGGGAGAGACTGAGACCCCAAAAACAGGAATAAAACACACCGGGGAGAGACTGAGACCCCAAACAGGAATAAAACACACCGGGGAGAGACTGAGACCCAAAACAGGATTAAAACACACCGGGGAGAGACTGAGACCCAAAACAGGATTAAAACACACCGGGGAGAGACTGAGACCCCAAACAGGAATAAAACACACCGGGGAGAGACTGAGACCCAAAACAGGAGTAAAACACACAGGGGAGAGACTGACACCCCAAAACAGGAATAAAACACACCGACGAGAGTCTGAGACCCAAAACAGGATTAAAACACAGCGGGGAGAGACTGAGACCCCAAACAGGAATAAAACACAGCGGGGAGAGACTGAGACCCAAAACAGGATTAAAACACACAGGGGAGAGACTGAGACCCAAAACAGGAGTAAAACACGCCGGGAGAGACTGAGACCCAAAACAGGATTAAAACACACCGGGGAGAGACTGAGACCCCAAAAACAGGAATAAAACACACCGGGGAGAGACTGAGACCCCAAACAGGAATAAAACACACCGGGGACAGACTGAGACCCCAAAAACAGGAATAAAACACACCGGGGAGAGACTGAGACCCCAAAAACAGGAATAAAACACACCGGGGAGAGACTGAGACCCAAAACAGGAGTAAAACACACCGGGGAGAGACTGAGACCCCAAAACAGGAGTAAAACACACCGGGGAGAGACTGAGACCCAAAACAGGACTAAAACACACCGGGGAGCGACTGAGACCCCAAAAACAGGAATAAAACACACCGGGGAGAGACTGAGACCCCAAACAGGAATAAAACACACCGGGGAGAGACTGAGACCCAAAACAGGATTAAAACACACCGGGGAGAGACTGAGACCCAAAACAGGATTAAAACACACCGGGGAGAGACTGAGACCCCAAAACAGGATTAAAACACACCGGGAGAGACTGAGACCCCAAAACAGGAATAAAACACACCGGGAGAGACTGAGACCCAAAACAGGATTAAAACACACCGGGGAGAGACTGAGACCCCAAAAACAGGAATAAAACACACCGGGGAGAGACTGAGACCCCAAACAGGAATAAAACACACCGGGGAGAGACTGAGACCCCAAACAGGAATAAAACACACCGGGGAGAGACTGAGACCCAAAACAGGATGAAAAAACACCGGGGAGAGACTGAGACCCAAAACAGGATTAAAACACACCGGGGAGAGACTGAGACCCCAAACAGGAATAAAACACACCGGGGAGAGACTGAGACCCAAAACAGGATTAAAACACACCGGGGAGAGACTGAGACCCCAAAACAGGATTAAAACACACCGGGAGAGACTGAGACCCCAAAACAGGAATAAAACACACCGGGAGAGACTGAGACCCAAAACAGGAGTAAAAAACACCGGGAGAGACTGAGACCCAAAACAGGAGTAAAACACACCGGGGAGAGACTGAGACCCCAAAACAGGATTAAAACACACCGGGGAGAGACTGAGACCCCAAAAACAGGAATAAAACACACCGGGGAGAGACTGAGACCCCAAACAGGAATAAAACACACCGGGGAGAGACTGAGACCCAAAACAGGATGAAAACACACCGGGGAGAGACTGAGACCCAAAACAGGATTAAAACACACCGGGGAGAGACTGAGACCCCAAACAGGAATAAAACACACCGGGGAGAGACTGAGACCCAAAACAGGAGTAAAACACACAGGGGAGAGACTGACACCCAAAACAGCAATAAAACACACCGACGAGAGTCTGAGACCCAAAACAGGATTAAAACACAGCGGGGAGAGACTGAGACCCCAAAAACAGGAATAAAACACACCGGGGAGAGACTGAGACCCCAAACAGGAATAAAACACACCGGGGAGAGACTGAGACCCAAAACAGGATTAAAACACACCGGGGAGAGACTGAGACCCAAAACAGGATTAAAACACACCGGGAGAGACTGAGACCCCAAAACAGGATTAAAACACACCGGGAGAGACTGAGACCCCAAAACAGGAATAAAACACACCGGGAGAGACTGAGACCCAAAACAGGAGTAAAAAACACCGGGAGAGACTGAGACCCAAAACAGGAGTAAAACACACCGGGGAGAGACTGAGACCCAAAACAGGATTAAAACACACCGGGGAGAGACTGAGACCCCAAAAACAGGAATAAAACACACCGGGGAGAGACTGAGACCCCAAACAGGAATAAAACACACCGGGGAGAGACTGAGACCCAAAACAGGATGAAAACACACCGGGGAGAGACTGAGACCCAAAACAGGATTAAAACACACCGGGGAGAGACTGAGACCCCAAACAGGAATAAAACACACCGGGGAGAGACTGAGACCCAAAACAGGAGTAAAACACACAGGGGAGAGACTGACACCCCAAAACAGGAATAAAACACACCGACGAGAGTCTGAGACCCAAAACAGGATTAAAACACAGCGGGGAGAGACTGAGACCCCAAAAACAGGAATAAAACACACCGGGGAGAGACTGAGACCCCAAACAGGAATAAAACACACCGGGGAGAGTCTGAGACCCAAAACAGGATTAAAACACAGCGGGGAGAGACTGAGACCCCAAACAGGAATAAAACACAGCGGGGAGAGACTGAGACCCAAAACAGGATTAAAACACACAGGGGAGAGACTGAGACCCAAAACAGGAGTAAAACACGCCGGGAGAGACTGAGACCCAAAACAGGATTAAAACACACCGGGGAGAGACTGAGACCCCAAAAACAGGAATAAAACACACCGGGGAGAGACTGAGACCCCAAACAGGAATAAAACACACCGGGGACAGACTGAGACCCCAAAAACAGGAATAAAACACACCGGGGAGAGACTGAGACCCAAAACAGGATGAAAACACACCGGGGAGAGACTGAGACCCAAAACAGGAATAAAACACAGCGGGGAGAGACTGAGACCCAAAACAGGATTAAAACACACAGGGGAGAGACTGAGACCCAAAACAGGAGTAAAACACGCCGGGAGAGACTGATACCCAAAACAGGATTAAAACACACCGGGGAGAGACTGAGACCCCAAAAACAGGATTAAAACACACAGGGGAGAGACTGAGACCCAAAACAGGAGTAAAACACGCCGGGAGAGACTGAGACCCAAAACAGGATTAAAACACAGCGGGGAGAGACTGAGACCCCAAACAGGAATAAAACACAGCGGGGAGAGACTGAGACCCAAAACAGGATTAAAACACACAGGGGAGAGACTGAGACCCAAAACAGGAGTAAAACACGCCGGGAGAGACTGAGACCCAAAACAGGATTAAAACACACCGGGGAGAGACTGAGACCCCAAAAACAGGAATAAAACACACCGGGGAGAGACTGAGACCCCAAACAGGAATAAAACACACCGGGGACAGACTGAGACCCCAAAAACAGGAATAAAACACACCGGGGAGAGACTGAGACCCAAAACAGGATGAAAACACACCGGGGAGAGACTGAGACCCAAAACAGGATTAAAACACACCGGGGAGAGACTGAGACCCCAAACAGGAATAAAACACACCGGGGAGAGACTGAGACCCAAAACAGGAGTAAAACACACAGGGGAGAGACTGACACCCAAAACAGGAATAAAACACACCGACGAGAGTCTGAGACCCAAAACAGGATTAAAACACAGCGGGGAGAGACTGAGACCCCAAAAACAGGAATAAAACACACCGGGGAGAGACTGAGACCCCAAACAGGAATAAAACACACCGGGGAGAGACTGAGACCCAAAACAGGATTAAAACACACCGGGGAGAGACTGAGACCCAAAACAGGATTAAAACACACCGGGAGAGACTGAGACCCCAAAACAGGATTAAAACACACCGGGAGAGACTGAGACCCCAAAACAGGAATAAAACACACCGGGAGAGACTGAGACCCAAAACAGGAGTAAAAAACACCGGGAGAGACTGAGACCCAAAACAGGAGTAAAACACACCGGGGAGAGACTGAGACCCAAAACAGGATTAAAACACACCGGGGAGAGACTGAGACCCCAAAAACAGGAATAAAACACACCGGGGAGAGACTGAGACCCCAAACAGGAATAAAACACACCGGGGAGAGACTGAGACCCAAAACAGGATGAAAACACACCGGGGAGAGACTGAGACCCAAAACAGGAGTAAAACACACAGGGGAGAGACTGACACCCCAAAACAGGAATAAAACACACCGACGAGAGTCTGAGACCCAAAACAGGATTAAAACACAGCGGGGAGAGACTGAGACCCCAAACAGGAATAAAACACAGCGGGGAGAGACTGAGACCCAAAACAGGATTAAAACACACAGGGGAGAGACTGAGACCCAAAACAGGAGTAAAACACGCCGGGAGAGACTGAGACCCAAAACAGGATTAAAACACACCGGGGAGAGACTGAGACCCCAAAAACAGGAATAAAACACACCGGGGAGAGACTGAGACCCCAAACAGGAATAAAACACACCGGGGACAGACTGAGACCTCAAAAACAGGAATAAAACACACCGGGGAGAGACTGAGACCCCAAAAACAGGAATAAAACACACCGGGGAGAGACTGAGACCCAAAACAGGAGTAAAACACACCGGGGAGAGACTGAGACCCCAAAACAGGAGTAAAACACACCGGGGAGAGACTGAGACCCAAAACAGGACTAAAACACACCGGGGATAGACTGAGACCCCAAAAACAGGAATAAAACACACCGGGGAGAGACTGAGACCCCAAACAGGAATAAAACACACCGGGGAGAGACTGAGACCCAAAACAGGATTAAAACACACCGGGGAGAGACTGAGACCCAAAACAGGATTAAAACACACCGGGGAGAGACTGAGACCCCAAAACAGGATTAAAACACACCGGGAGAGACTGAGACCCCAAAACAGGAATAAAACACACCGGGAGAGACTGAGACCCAAAACAGGAGTAAAAAACACCGGGAGAGACTGAGACCCAAAACAGGAGTAAAACACACCGGGGAGAGACTGAGACCCAAAACAGGATTAAAACACACCGGGGAGAGACTGAGACTCCAAAAACAGGAATAAAACACACCGGGGAGAGACTGTGACCCCAAACAGGAAGAAAACACACCGGGGAGAGACTGAGACCCAAAACAGGAGTAAAACACACCGGGGCGAGACTGAGACCCAAAACAGGAATAAAACACATCGGGAGAGACTGAGACCCAAAACAGGAGTAAAACACATCGGGGAGAGACTGAGACCCAAAACAGGAGTAAAACACATCGGGGAGAGACTGAGACCCCAAAACAGGAGTAAAACACATCGGGAGAGACTGAGACCCAAAACAGGAGTAAAACACATCGGGGAGAGACTGAGACCCAAAACAGGAGTAAAACACATCGGGGAGAGACTGAGACCCCAAAACAGGAGTAAAACACATCGGGAGAGACTGAGACCCAAAACAGGAGTAAAACACACTGGGGTGATACTGAGACCCAAAAACAGGATTAAAACACACTGGGGAGAGACTGAGACCCCAAAACAGGAGTAAAACACACCGGGGAGAGACTGAGACCCCAAAACAGGAGTAAAACACATCGGGAGAGACTGAGACCCAAAACAGGAGTAAAACACATCGGGGAGAGACTGAGACCCAAAACAGGAGTAAAACACATCGGGGAGAGACTGAGACCCCAAAACAGGAGTAAAACACATCGGGAGAGACTGAGACCCAAAACAGGAGTAAAACACACTGGGGTGAGACTGAGACCCAAAAACAGGATTAAAACACACTGGGGAGAGACTGAGACCCCAAAACAGGAGTAAAACACACCGGGGAGAGACTGAGACCCAAAACAGGATTAAAACACACCGGGGAGAGACTGAGACCCCAAACAGGAATAAAACACACCGGGGAGAGACTGAGACCCCAAAAACAGGAATAATACACACCGGGGAGAGACTGTGACCCCAAAACAGGAGTAAAACACACCGGGGAGAGACTGAGACCCAAAACAGGAATAAAACACACCGGGGAGAGACTGAGACCCAAACAGGAATAAAACACACCGGGAGAGACTGAGACCCCAAAACAGGAGTAAAACACACCGGGAGAGACTGAGACCCAAAACAGGATTAAAACACACCGGGAGAGACTGAGACCCAAAACAGGAGTAAAACACACCGGGAGAGACTGAGACCCAAAACAGGAGTAAAACACATCGGGAGAGACTGAGACCCAAAACAGGAGTAAAACACAACGGGGAGAGACTGAGAACCCAAAACAGGAATAAAACACACCGGGAGAGACTGAGACCCCAAAACAGGAATAAAACACACCGGGGAGAGACTGAGACCCCAAAACAGGAATAAAACACACCGGGGAGAGACTGAGACCCAAAACAGGAATAAAACACACCGGGGAGAGACTGAGACCCAAAACAGGAGTAAAACACACCGGGAGAGACTGAGACCCAACACAGGATTAAAACACACCGGGAGAGACTGAGACCCAAAACAGGATTAAAACAAACCGGCAGAGACTGAGACCCAAAACAGGAGTAAAACACATCGGGAGAGACTGAGACCCAAAACAGGAGTAAAACACACCGGGGAGAGACTGAGACCCAAAACAGGACTAAAACACACCGGGGAGAGACTGAGACCCCAAAAACAGGAATAAAACACACCGGGGAGAGACTGAGACCCAAAACAGGAGTAAATCACACCGACGAGAGTCTGAGACCCAAAACAGGATTAAAACACACAGGGGAGAGACTGACACCCAAAACAGGATTAAAACACAGCGGGGAGAGACTGAGACCCCAAAAACAGGAATAAAACACACCGGGAGAGACTGAGACCCAAAACAGGAGTAAAAAACACCGGGAGAGACTGAGACCCAAAACTGGAGTAAAACACACTGGGGAGAGACTGAGACCCAAAACAGGATTAAAACACACCGGGGAGAGACTGAGACCCCAAAAACAGGAATAAAACACACCGGGGAGAGACTGAGACCCCAAACTGGAATAAAACACACCGGGGAGAGACTGAGACCCAAAACAGGATGAAAACACACCGGGGAGAGACTGAGACCCAAAATAGGATTAAAACACACCGGGGAGAGACTGAGACCCGAAACAGGAGTAAAACACACAGGGGAGAGACTGACACCCCAAAACAGGAATAAAACACACCGACGAGAGTCTGAGACCCAAAACAGGATTAAAACACAGCGGGGAGAGACTGAGACCCCAAACAGGAATAAAACACAGCGGGGAGAGTCTGAGACCCAAAACAGGATTAAAACACACAGGGGAGAGACTGAGACCCAAAACAGGAGTAAAACACGCCGGGAGAGACTGAGACCCAAAACAGGAGTAAAACACGCCGGGAGAGACTGAGACCCAAAACAGGAGTAAAACACGCCGGGAGAGACTGAGACCCAAAACAGGATTAAAACACACCGGGGAGAGACTGAGACCCCAAAAACAGGAATAAAACACACCGGGGAGAGACTGAGACCCCAAACAGGAATAAAACACACCGGGGAGAGACTGAGACCCCAAACAGGAATAAAACACACCGGGGAGAGACTGAGACCCAAAACAGGACTAAAACACAGCGGGGAGAGACTGAGACCCCAAACAGGAATAAAACACAGCGGGGAGAGACTGAGACCCAAAACAGGATTAAAACACACAGGGGAGAGACTGAGACCCAAAACAGGAGTAAAACACACCGGGAGAGACTGAGACCCAAAACAGGATTAAAACACACCGGGGAGAGACTGAGACCCCAAAAACAGGAATAAAACACACCGGGGAGAGACTGAGACCCCAAACAGGAATAAAACACACCGGGGACAGACTGAGACCCCAAAAACAGGAATAAAACACACCGGGGAGAGACTGAGACCCCAAAAACAGGAATAAAACACACCGGGGAGAGACTGAGACCCAAAACAGGAGTAAAACACACCGGGGAGAGACTGAGACCCCAAAACAGGAGTAAAACACACCGGGGAGAGACTGAGACCCAAAACAGGACTAAAACACACCGGGGAGAGACTGAGACCCCAAAAACAGGAATAAAACACACCGGGGAGAGACTGAGACCCCAAACAGGAATAAAACACACCGGGGAGAGACTGAGACCCAAAACAGGATTAAAACACACCGGGGAGAGACTGAGACCCAAAACAGGATTAAAACACACCGGGGAGAGACTGAGACCCCAAAACAGGATTAAAACACACCGGGAGAGACTGAGACCCCAAAACAGGAATAAAACACACCGGGAGAGACTGAGACCCAAAACAGGAGTAAAAAACACCGGGAGAGACTGAGACCCAAAACAGGAATAAAACACACCGGGGAGAGACTGAGACCCAAAACAGGATTAAAACACACCGGGGAGAGACTGAGACCCCAAAAACAGGAATAAAACACACCGGGGAGAGACTGAGACCCCAATCAGGAATAAAACACACCGGGGAGAGACTGAGACCCCAAACAGGAATAAAACACACCGGGGAGAGACTGAGACCCCAAACAGGAATAAAACACACCGGGGAGAGACTGAGACCCAAAACAGGATTAAAACACACCGGGGAGAGACTGAGACCCCAAACAGGAATAAAACACACCGGGAGAGACTGAGACCCCAAACAGGAATAAAACACACCGGGAGAGACTGAGACCCCAAACAGGATTAAAACACACCGGGGAGAGACTGAGACCCCAAAAACAGGAATAAAACACACCGACGAGAGTCTGAGACCCAAAACAGGATTAAAACACAGCGGGGAGAGACTGAGACCCCAAACAGGAATAAAACACACCGGGGAGAGTCTGAGACCCAAAACAGGATTAAAACACGCCGGGGAGAGACTGAGACCCCAAAAACAGGAATAAAACACACCGGGAGAGACTGAGACCCAAAACAGGAGTAAAAAACACCGGGAGAGACTGAGACCCAAAACTGGAGTCAAACACACCGGGGAGAGACTGAGACCCAAAACAGGATTAAAACACACCGGGGAGAGACTGAGACCCCAAAAACAGGAATAAAACACACCGGGGAGAGACTGAGACCCCAAACAGGAATAAAACACACCGGGGAGAGACTGAGACCCAAAACAGGAATAAAACACACCGGGGAGAGACTGAGACCCCAAAAACAGGAGTAAAACACACCGGGGAGAGACTGAGACCCAAAACAGGATTAAAACACACCGGGGAGAGACTGAGACCCCAAAAACAGGAATAAAACACACCGGGGAGAGACTGAGACCCCAAACAGGAATAAAACACACCGGGGAGAGACTGAGACCCAAAACAGGATGAAAACACACCGGGGAGAGACTGAGACCCAAAACAGGATTAAAACACACCGGGGAGAGACTGAGACCCCAAACAGGAATAAAACACACCGGGGAGAGACTGAGACCCAAAACAGGAGTAAAACACACAGGGGAGAGACTGACACCCCAAAACAGGAATAAAACACACCGACGAGAGTCTGAGACCCAAAACAGGATTAAAACACAGCGGGGAGAGACTGAGACCCCAAACAGGAATAAAACACAGCGGGGAGAGACTGAGACCCAAAACAGGATTAAAACACACAGGGGAGAGACTGAGACCCAAAACAGGAGTAAAACACACCGGGAGAGACTGAGACCCAAAACAGGATTAAAACACACCGGGGAGAGACTGAGACCCAAAACAGGATTAAAACACACCGGGGAGAGACTGAGACCCCAAACAGGAATAAAACACACCGGGGAGAGACTGAGACCCCAAAAACAGGAATAAAACACACCGGGGAGAGACTGAGACCCCAAAAACAGGAATAAAACACACCGGGGAGAGACTGAGACCCAAAACAGGAGTAAAACACACCGGGGAGAGACTGAGACCCCAAAACAGGAGTAAAACACACCGGGGAGAGACTGAGTCCCAAAACAGGAATAAAACACACTGGGGAGAGACTGAGACCCAAACAGGAGTAAAACACACCGGGGAGAGACTGAGACCCCAAAACAGGAGTAAGACACACCGGGAGAGACTGAGACCCAAAACAGGATTAAAACACACCGGGAGAGACTGAGACCCAAAACAGGAGTAAAACACATCGGGAGAGACTGAGACCCAAAACAGGAGTAAAACACACCGGGGAGAGACTGAGACCCCAAAACAGGAATAAAACACACCGGGAGAGACTGATAACCTAAAACAGGAATAAAACACACCGGGGAGAGACTGAGACCCCAAAACAGGAATAAAACACACCGGGAGAGAATGAGACCCAAAACAGGAGTAAAACACACCGGGGAGAGACTGAGACCCAAAACAGGAGTAAAACACACCGGGGCGAGACTGAGACCCCAAAACAGGAGTAAAACACATCGGGAGAGACTGAGACCCCAAAAACAGGAATAAAACACATCGGGGAGAGACTGAGACCCCAAAACAGGAGTAAAACACATCGGGAGAGACTGAGACCCAAAACAGGATTAAAACACAGTGGGGAGAGACTGAGACCCAAAACAGGAGTAAAACACACCGGGGAGAGACTGAGACTCAAAACAGGAGTAAAACACACCGGGGAGAGACTGAGACTCAAAACAGGAGTAAAACACACCGGGGAGAGACTGAGACCCAAAACAGGAATAAAACACACCGGGAGAGACTGAGACCCAAAACAGGAGTAAAACACACCGGGAGAGACTGAGACCCAAAACAGGAGTAAAACACACCGGGGAGAGACTGAGACCCAAAACAGGAGTAAAACACATCGGGGAGAGACTGAGACTCAAAAACAGGATTAAAACACACTGGGAGAGACTGAGACCCAAAACAGGAGTAAAACACACCGGGAGAGACTGAGGCCCAAAACAGGAGTCAAACACACCGGGAAAGACTGAGACCCAATACAGGAGTAAAACACACCGGGGAGAGACTGAGACCCAAAACCGGAGTAAAACACACCGGGAGAGACTGAGACCCAAAACAGGGGTATAACACACCGGGGAGAGACTGAGACCCAAAACAGGATTAAAACACACCGGGGAGAGACTGAGACCCCAAAACAGGAGTAAAACACACCGGGGAGAGACTGAGACCCAAAACAGGATTAAAACACACCGGGGAGAGACTGAGACCCCAAAACAGGAGTAAAACACACCGGGGAGAGACTGAGACCCAAAACAGGAGTAAAACACACCGGGGAGAGACTGAGTCCCAAAACAGGAGTAAAACACACCGGGGAGAGACTGAGACCCAAAACAGGAGTAAAACACACCGGGGAGAGACTGAGACCCAAAACAGGAGTAAAACACACCGGGGAGAGACTGTGACTCAAAACAGGAGTAAAACCCGCCGGGGAGAGATTGAGACCCAAAACAGGATTAAAACACACCGGGGAGAGACTGAGACTCAAAACAGGAGTAAAACACACCGGGAGAGACTGAGACCCAAAACAGGAGTCAAACACACCGGGAGAGACTGAGACCCAAAACAGGAGTAAAACACACCGGGGAGAGACTGAGACCCAAAACAGGATTAATACACACCGGAAGAGACTGAGACCCCAAAAACAGGAATAAAACACACCGGGGAGAGACTGAGACCCCAAAAACAGGAATAAAACACACCGGGGAGAGACTGAGACCCAAAACAGGAGTAAAACACACCGGGAGAGACTGAGACCCAAAACAGGAGTAAAACACACCGGGGAGAGACTGAGACCCAAAACAGGAGTAAAACACACCGGGAGAGACTGAGACCCAAAACAGGAATAAAACGCACCGGGGAGAGACTGAGACCCCAAACAGGATTAAAACACACCGGGGAGAGACTGAGACCCCAAAACAGGAGTAAAACACACCGGGGAGAGACTGAGACCCAAAACAGGAATAAAACACATCGGGGAGAGACTGAGACCCCAAAACAGGAATAAAACACACCGGGAGAGACTGAGACCCCAAAACAGGAATAAAACACATCGGGGAGAGACTGAGACCCAAAACAGGAGTAAAACACACCGGGGAGAGACTGAGACCCAAAACAGGAATAAAACACATCGGGGAGAGACTGAGACCCCAAACAGGAGTAAAACACACCGGGGAGAGACTGAGACCCAAAACAGGAGTAAAACACACCGGGAGAGACTGAGACCCCAAAACAGGAATAAAACACACCGGGAGAGACTGAGACCCAAAACAGGAGTAAAACACACCGGGGAGAGACTGAGACCCCAAAACAGGATTAAAACACACCGGGAGAGACTGAGACCCCAAAACAGGAATAAAACACACCGGGAGAGACTGAGACCCAAACAGGATTAAAACACACCGGGAGAGACTGAGACCCCAAAACAGGAATAAAACACACCGGGAGAGACTGAGACCCAAACAGGATTGACACACACTTCGGCGGGTGGGGAGGTCTGGAAACTGAGCCTGGAAGAGGTGTTTAACACATTGTTCTGGAGGCGGGTGTTTGGGTAGCGGAGAGGTTTCTTCTTTTGTCTTGTGGTAGCAAAAAAACAAACAAAGTATCGACATCTATGTCACTTACTCAGACGACAGGTTTCGTGGTAAAACTATGGTTCTCTTGGTACACTGACTGTGAATGTCCTGTGAGGGCAGGTCATGCTCCAGCGTCTGGTTAAGAGCTCTGCAGTCGTATGGTAGGGATGCAGTTAACCTTCCATCTCTATAGAAGATGACAGGTTCTACTATGACCACTTGTGAGACACGTGCTGGTTGTCCAGGGTGAGGAAGGTTTAATCCTTCAGGTTGTCCTCTAGGGTCCTCTGTATTAAATCCATTTAGTTTATGCAAACATTGTGCCATTGGTCATCAAGGCTTAGGAGAGAGAGAACACTGAACAGCATTGGTGACAGTCCAGAACGGCTCTCCATATTTGAGGCAAGTTGGAGGTAGTTTGGTCAAATTGATCTGGATGAATTTCTCTTTGCTGATATATTCTCTGGCGAGTGCAAATGGACGGCGTAGGTGTGGTGTATAATATTTCTGTAGAGGCGGTAGAATATAATGTACCCTGCAGCAGGTGGTTAATGTAGCTGAGGGGGAATAATATACCAGTGGCATGTACCTGGGTATAATATATCAGTGACGGGGATAATTTACATAGAGGAGTGGGAAAGTGTACATGCAGCAAGGAGAGTGTTATTAGTTTGGGATTGATACAGGGCTATGGGGAGAGAGTGGGGCAGTGGGATTAGTTTGAGATTGGTGCAGGGCTATGGGGAGAGAGTGGGGCAGTGGGATTAGTTTGAGATTGGTGCAGGGCTATGGGGTGAGAGTGGGGCAGTGGGATTAGTTTGGGGATTGATACAGGGCCATGGGGAGAGAGTGGGGCAGTGGGATTAGTTTGGGGATTGATACAGGGCTATGTGGAGAGCGTTGACAATGGAATTAGTTTGGGATTGATACAGGGCTACGGGGAGAGATTGGGGCAATAAGATTAGTTTGGGATTGATACAGGGCTATGGGGAGAGAGTGGGTGGGGCATTGGGATTGATACAGGACTATGGGGAGAGAGTGGGGCAGTGGGATTAGTTTGAGATTGGTGCAGGGCTATGGGGAGAAAGTAGGGCAGTGGGATTAGTTTGGGATTGATACAGGGCTATGGGGAGAGAGTGGGGCAGTGGGATTAGTTTGAGATTGATACAGGGCTATGGGGAGAGAGTGGGGCAATGGGATTGGTTTGAAATTGATAGAGGGCTATGGGGAGAGTGTGGGGCAGTGGGATTAGTTTGAGATTGATACAGGGCTATGGGGAGAGAGTGGGGCAGTGGGATTAGTTTGAGATTGGTGCAGGGCTATGGGGAGAAAGTAGGGCAGTGGGATTAGTTTGGGATTGATACAGGGCTATGGGGAGAGAGTGGGGCAGTGGGATTAGTTTGAGATTGATACAGGGCTATGGGGAGAGAGTGGGGCAATGGGATTGGTTTGAAATTGATAGAGGGCTATGGGGAGAGTGTGGGGCAGTGGTATTAGTTTGAGATTGATACAGGGCTATGGGGAGAGAGTGGGGCAGTGGGATTAGTTTGAGATTGATACAGGGCTATGGGGAGAGAGTGGGGCAGTGGGAATGGTTTGAGATTGATACAGGGCTATGGGGAGAGAGTGAGGCAGTGGGATTGGTTTGAGATTCATACAGGACTATGGGGAGAGAATGGGGCAGTGGGATTAGTTTGGGGATTGATACAGGGCTATGGGGAGAGAGTGGGGCAGTGGGATTAGTTTGGGATTGATACAGGGCTATGGGGAGAGAGTGGGGCAGTGGGAATGGTTTGAGATTGATACAGGGCTATGGGGAGAGAATGGGGCAGTGGGATTAGTTTGGGGATTGATACGGGCTATGGGGAGAGAGTGGGGCAGTGGGATTAGTTTGAGATTGATACAGGGCTATGGGGAGAGAGTGGGGCAGTGGGATTAGTTTGGGAATGATACAGGGCTATGGGGAGAGAGTGGGGCAGTGGAATTAGTTGGGGATTGATGCAGGGCTATGTGGAGAGAGTGGGGCATTGGGATTGATACAGGGCTATGTGGAGAGCGTTGACAATGGGATTAGTTTGGGATTGATACAGGGCTATGGGGAGAGCGTTGACAATGGGATTAGTTTGGGATTGATACAGGGCTACGGGGAGAGATTGGGGCAATAAGATTAGTTTGGGATTAATACAGGGCTATGGGGAGAGAGTGGGGCATTGGGATTGATACAGGACTATGGTGAGAGAGTTGTCAATGGGATTAGTTTGGGATTGATACAGGGCTACGGGGAGAGATTGGGGCAATAAGATTAGTTTGGGATTGATACAGGGCTATGGGGAGAGAGTGGGGCAGTGGAATTAGTTGGGGATTGATGCAGGGCTATGTGGAGAGAGTGGGGCATTGGGATTGATACAGGGCTATGTGGAGAGCGTTGACAATGGGATTAGTTTGGGATTGATACAGGGCTATGGGGAGAGAGTGGGGCATTGGGATTGATACAGGACTATGGGGAGAGAGTTGTCAATGGGATTAGTTTGGGATTGATACAGGGCTACGGGGAGAGATTGGGGCAATAAGATTAGTTTGGGATTGATACAGGGCTATGGGGAGAGAGTGGGGCAGTGGGATTAGTTTGGGGATTGATACAGGGCTATGGGGAGAGAGTGGGGCAGTGGGATTAGTTTGGGATTGATACAGGGCTATGGGGAGAGAGTGGGGCAGTGGGATTAGTTTGAGATTGATACAGGGCTATGGGGAGAGAGTGGGGCAGTGGGATTAGTTTGGGATTGATACAGGGCTATGGGGAGAGAGTGGGGCAGTGGGATTAGTTTGGGATTGATACAGGGCTATGGGGAGAGATTGGGGCAATAAGATTAGTTTGGGATTGATACAGGGCTATGGGGAGAGAGTGGGGCAGTGGGATTAGTTTGGGGATTGATACAGGGCTATGGGGAGAGAGTGGGGCAGTGGGATTAGTTTGGGATTGATACAGGGCTATGGGGAGAGAGTGGGGCAGTGGGATTAGTTTGAGATTGATACAGGGCTATGGGGAGAGAGTGGGGCAGTGGGATTAGTTTGGGATTGATACAGGGCTATGGGGAGAGAGTGGGGCAGTGAGATTAGTTTGGGATTGATACAGGGCTATGGGGAGAGAGTGGGGCAGTGGGATTAGTTTGGGATTGATACAGGGCTATGGGGAGAGAGTGGGGCAGTGGGATTAGTTTGGGATTGATACAGGGCTATGGGGAGAGAGTGGGGCAGTGGGATTTGTTTGGGGATTGATACAGGGCTACAGGGAGAGAGTTCTGAACTCGTGAAGAGCTGGCACAAACATGATGGTCTGAATGGCCTCTTCCTTTGCTGTAAATATATATGGGTGTAAGTTAGTGCAGAGGACGGTGTAATGAGTTTTCTGCACCCTTTCCTGAGGTTCCTGATGACCAACCATCTGTGCCTGTCACTTTGATGATCGCAAACCCCTCGAAATCATCGGTAGCTCCTAATGTGACTGCATTTGTGTTTCAGTCTCGCCGTTCGCAAAACAGCACAAACCTACAGTCTTCGGCAAGAGGTGACACCTTTCTGAACAGACTGACTGTGTACCAAGATGAATAACACTCGCATTTATGTGGAGAGCACCCTGGCTATAATCAAACCAGATGCTGTTGACAAAGAGGTTGAAATCGAGGAGATTATTCTGCGATCCGGGTTCAGTATAGTCCAGGTATAGGGATATATCAAATATATAATCATATATTTATCCAGCCCCTTTCACGACCCTAGGAAGTCCCAAACTCCAGCCAATGAAGTATTTTTGAAATGTACCCACTGTTGTAATGTATGAAATGTGGCAGCTAATTTGTGCACAGCAAGATCCCACAGTCAGCAATGTGATAATTAGCAGATAATCTGATTCTGCTCTTCTTCCGTAAGTGGCCATGAGGGTCTTTCACATTCACCTGAGAGGGCAAAGGGGCCAGTGGTTTTAATGTCTCATCAGTGGACGGCAGTGCGGCACTCCTTCAGCACTGACCGTCTGACAGTGCGGCACTCCCTCAGTACTGCCCCTCCAATGGTGCGGTGCTTGCTCAGTAGTGACCCTCCAACAGTGCAGCATTCCCTCAGTACTGACCCTCCGACAGTGCGGCACTCCCTCAGTACTACACTGGGAGTGTCGTTGTTGGATTTCGTGCTCGAGTCTCTGGAGTGGGACTCGATCCCACAACCTTTGAACTCAGAGGTAGAAGTGGTTACCCCTGACGCTGACATGTGAGGAGAGAGAGATGCGAGATTAAAAATAAAATAAAATTCACACTTCTTTTCATTTGCTCTCCAACCTTCTTCATTCGTTTCCTGATGGCGGTGACTGTTATGATGACACCCAGGATAAAGATTTTTTTAAAGCCATGACAGTTTCTAAAGCTCCTAACCTTACAAACTTGTAATGGCGGAGTAATGGGGTGGAGGCAGTGACTTGGCTTCTGCTCCTTCGATCTGCCCAGTCTGTAGGTCAGAATGAGAGATGGGAAAGTCAGGGGGACTTCTGGGGGTGCCTGCATTTCCTGTCTGTGCATCTCGCTCAGCGTACAGCAATTAAACTCTGACTGACCTTACTGCTGTGTTTACTTAACCACAGTTGGAGTCTGTGGCATTAAGTGAACTCAGCTTCATGTTAGGAGCAGAATAAGGTGTTGTTCGTTACATGGTGCAACACACCTGCCCTTGACATACTCGAAACAGTGCCAGGGGAGATTGAATCATTGTGCATTGAACAAAAAGTATTTTCCTACCCAGAGAAGGAAACTGCAACTGAGCCCAGAGCAGGCCAGTGAGTTTTACGCCGCGCACAGTGGGAAGATGTACTACCCCACCCTGACAGCACACCTCTGCTCTGGCCCTTTGGTTGCTATGATGCTGAACAGACAGTCTGCAATCAAACAATGGAACGACCTGCTCGGGCCGTCAGACAGTGAAAAGGCAAAGGAGACTCATCCCAAGAGGTGAGTGCTCTCGGAAGGAGAGGGGTAGACTTATGGAGGGAGTGTACACAGCCCAGGGTGGGACAGTAATGTATGGAGGGAGTGTACACAGCCCAGGGCGAGTCAGTAATATAAGGAGGGAGTGTACATAGCCCAGGGTGGGACAGTAATATAAGGAGAGGGTGTACACAGCCCAGGGTGGGACAGTAATGTATGGAGGGAGTGTACACAGCCCAGGGTGGGACAGTAATGTATGGAGGGAGTGTACATAGCCCAGGGTGGAACAGTAATGTATGGAGGGAGTGTACATAGCCCAGGGTGGAACAGTAATGTATGGAGGGAGTGTACACAGCCCAGGGCGAGTCAGTAATATAAGGAGGGAGTGTACATAGCCCAGGGTGGAACAGTAATGTATGGAGGGAGTGTACACAGCCCAGGGTGGAACAGTAATGTATGGAGGGAGTGTACATAGCCCAGGGTGGAACAGTAATGTATGGAGGGAGTGTACACAGCCCAGGGCGAGTCAGTAATATAAGGAGGGAGTGTACATAGCCCAGGGTGGGACAGTAATGTATGGAGGGAGTGTACACAGCCCAGGGCGAGTCAGTAATATAAGGAGGGAGTGTACATAGCCCAGGGTGGGACAGTAATGTATGGAGGGAGTGTACACAGCCCAGGGCGAGTCAGTAATATAAGGAGGGAGTGTACATAGCCCAGGGTGGGACAGTAATATAAGGAGAGGGTGTACACAGCCCAGGGTGGGACAGTAATGTATGGAGGGAGTGTACACAGCCCAGGGCGAGTCAGTAATATAAGGAGGGAGTGTACATAGCCCAGGGTGGGACAGTAATGTATGGAGGGAGTGTACACAGCCCAGGGCGAGTCAGTAATATAAGGAGGGAGTGTACATAGCCCAGGGTGGGACAGTAATATAAGGAGAGGGTGTACACAGCCCAGGGTGGGACAGTAATGTATGGAGGGAGTGTACAGAGCCCAGGGCGAGTCAGTAATATAAGGAGGGAGTGTACATAGCCCAGGGTGGGACAGTAATATAAGGAGAGGGTGTACACAGCCCAGGGTGGAACAGTAATGTATGAAGGGAGTGTACACAACCCAGGGTGGGACAGTAATATATAGAGGGAGTGTACACAGCCCAGGTTGGGACAGTAATATATGGAGGGAGTGCACACAGCCCAGGGTGGGACAGTAATATATAGAGGGAGTGTACACAGCCCAGGGTGGGACAGGAATATATGGAGGGAGTGTACACAGCCCAGGGTGGGTCAGTAATATTTGGATGGAGTGTACACAGCCCAGGGTGGGACAATAATATATGGAGGGAGTGTACACAGCCCAGGGTGGGTCAGTAATATATAGAGGGAGTGTACACAGCCCAGGGTGGGTCAGTAATTGGCAGGGATGGGGTATATATGAAGGGGGTGTACACAGCCCAGGGTGGGTCAGTAATTGGCAAGGATGGGGTATATATGAAGAGAGTGTACACAGTCCAGGGTGGGTCAGTAATTGTAAGGGATGGGGTATATATGGAAGGAGTGTACACAGCCCAGGGTGGGACAGTAATGTATGGAGGGAGTGTACACAGCCCAGGGCGAGTCAGTAATTGGCAGGGATGGGGTATATATGAAGGGGGTGTACACAGCCCAGGGTGGGTCAGTAATTGGCAAGGATGGGGTATATATGAAGAGAGTGTACACAGTCCAGGGTGGGTCAGTAATTGTAAGGGATGGGGTATATATGGAGGGTGTGTACACAGCCCAGGGTGGGTCAGTAATGGGCAGGGATGGAGTATATATGGAGGGTGTGTACACAGGCCAGGGTGGGTCAGTAATGGGCAGGGATGGAGTATATATGGAGGGTGTGTACACAGCCCAGGGATGGGGTATATATGGAGGGTGTCTACACAGCCCAGGGTGGGTCAGTAATGGGCAGGGATGGGGTATATATGGATGGTGTGTACACAATCCAGGGTGGGTCAGTAATTGGCAGGGATGGGGTACATATGGAGGGTGTGTACACAGCCCAGGGCGGGTCAGTAATGGGCAGGGATGGGGTTTATATGGAGGGAGTGTACACAATCCAGGGTGGGACTGTAATTGGCAGGTTGGGGTATATATGGAGGGTGTGTACACAGCCCAGGGTGGGTCAGTAATTGGCAGGGATGGGGTATATATAGAGGGTGTGTACGCAGCCCAGGGTGGGTCAGTAATTGGCAGGGATGGGGTATATATAGAGGGAGTGTACACAGCCCAAGGTGGGTCAGTAATGGGCAGGGATGGAGTATATATGGAGGGAGTGTACACAATAATGACCCACCCTGGATTGGGCAGGGATGGGGTATATATGGAGGGTGTGTACACAGCCCAGGGTGGGTCAGTAATTGGCAGGGATGGGTAAATATGGAGGGAGTGTACACAGCCCAGGGTGGGGTAGTAATTGTAAGGGATCTGGGTATATATGGAAGGTGTGTACACAGCCCAGGGTGGGTCAGTAATTGGCAGGGATGGAGTATATATGGAGGGAGTGTACACAATCCAGGGTGGGTCAGTAATTGGCAGGGATGGGTATATATGGAGGGAGTGTACACAATCCAGGGTGGGTCAGTAATTGGCAGGATTGGGGTGTATATGGAGGGTGTGTACACAGCCCAGGGTGGGTCAGTAATGGGCAGGCATGGAGTATATATGGAGGGAGTGTACACAATCCAGGGTGGGTCAGTAATTGGCAGGGATGGGTATATATGGAGGGAGTGTACACAATCCAGGGTGGGTCAGTAATTGGCAGGATTGGGGTGTATATGGAGGGTGTGTACACAGCCCAGGGTGGGTCAGTAATGGGCAGGCATGGAGTATATATGGAGGGAGTGTACACAATCCAGGGTGGGTCAGTAATTGGCAGGATTGGGGTGTATATGGAGGAGGTGTAAACAGCCCAGGGTGGGTCAGTAATTGGCAGGGATGGGTATATATGGAAGGAGTGTACACAATCCAGGGTGGGTCAGTAATTGGCAGGATTGGGGTGTATATGGAGGAGGTGTAAGCAGCCCAGGGTGGGTCAGTAATTGGCAGGGATGGGTAGATATGGAGGGAGTGTACACAATCCAGGGTGGGTCAGTAATTGCCAGGATTGGGGTGTATATGGAGGGTGTGTACACAGCCCAGGGTGGGTCAGTAATGGGCAGGCATGGAGTATATATGGAGGGAGTGTACACAATCCAGGGTGGGTCAGTAATTGGCAGGGATGGGTATATATGGAGGGAGTGTACACAATCCAGGGTGGGTCAGTAATTGGCAGGATTGGGGTGTATATGGAGGGTGTGTACACAGCCCAGGGTGGGTCAGTAATGGGCAGGCATGGAGTATATATGGAGGGAGTGTACACAATCCAGGGTGGGTCAGTAATTGGTAGGGATGGGTATATATGGAGGGAGTGTACACAATCCAGGGTGGGTCAGTAATTGGCAGGATTGGGGTGTATATGGAGGAGGTGTAAACAGCCCAGGGTGGGTCAGTAATTGGCAGGGATGGGTATATATGGAGGGAGTGTACACAATCCAGGGTGGGTCAGTAATTGGCAGGATTGGGGTGTATATGGAGGAGGTGTAAGCAGCCCAGGGTGGGTCAGTAATGGGCAGGGATGGAGTATATATGGAGGGAGTGTACACAGCCCAGGGTGGGTCAGTAATTGGCAGGATTGGGGTGTATATGGAGGAGGTGTAAACAGCCCAGGGTGTGTCAGTAATTGGCAGGGATGGGTATATATGGAGGGAGTGTACACAATCCAGGGTGGGTCAGTAATTGGCAGGATTGGGGTGTATATGGAGGGTGTGTACACAGCCCAGGGTGGGTCAGTAATGGGCAGGCATGGAGTATATATGGAGGGAGTGTACACACTCCAGGGTGGGTCAGTAATTGGCAGGATTGGGGTGTATATGGAGGAGGTGTAAACAGCCCAGGGTGAGTCAGTAATTGGCAGGGATGGGTATATATGGAGGGAGTGTACACAATCCAGGGTGGGTCAGTAATTGGCAGGATTGGGGTGAAAATGGAGGAGGTGTAAACAGCCCAGGGTGAGTCAGTAATTGGCAGGGATGGGTATATATGGAGGGAGTGTACACACTCCAGGGTGGGTCAGTAATTGGCAGGATTGGGGTGTATATGGAGGAGGTGTAAACAGCCCAGGGTGAGTCAGTAATTGGCAGGGATGGGTATATATGGAGGGAGTGTACACAATCCAGGGTGGGTCAGTAATTGGCAGGATTGGGGTGAAAATGGAGGAGGTGTAAACAGCCCGGGGTGGGTCAGTAATTGGCAGGGATGGATTAGTACTTCCTCGGTCATATGGGTCAGCTCCTTGGGGATTCAGCATGTGGATCAACCTATGCTAAATAACTGTGATGAGTTTATCCATCTCTCTTCTAGTTTAAGGGCGATATATGGAACAGATAAAATTAAGAATGCATTCCACGGCAGTGACTGCTTTAACACAGCAGAGAGGGAGCTTACCTTTATGTTCCCTAATGGTGAGTGTTCAGAAAAAAAATAAACCATTCTTTCCTCTTCTGTGAATTTGTCAGTTGAAGGTTGCAGGCGATAGCTGACCTTACAGTCAGTGCTCACTCCATACACTTCCTCATCCTGAAGCTGCTGTTTCCAGGGAATTTCAGCAAACAACCAACATCACAAGGAACCCCCGAACAGGGGAAGGCCATTCAGCCCCCTCGAGCCTGTTACACAGGAACAGGAGAAGGCCATTCAGCCCCTCAATGTTACACAGAAACAGGAGAAGGCCATTCAGCCCCTCGATGTTACACAGGAACAGGAGGAGGCAAGTCAGCGCCTCTCGAGTCTGTTACACAGGAACAGGAGAAGGCCATTCAGCCCCTCAATGTTACACAGAAACAGGAGAAGGCCATTCAGCCCCACGATGTTACACAGGAACAGGAGAAGGCCAGTCAGCGCCTCTCGAGCCTGTTACACAGGAACAGGAGAAGGCCATTCAGCCCCTCAATGTTAGACAGAAACAGGAGAAGGCCTTTCAGCCCCTCGATGTTACACAGGAACAGGAGAAGGCCAGTCAGCCCCTCGATGTTACACAGAAACAGCAGAAGGCCATTCAGCCCCTCGATGTTACACAGCAACAGGAGAAGGCCGTTCAGCCCCTCGAGCCTGTTACACAGGAACAGGAGAAGGCCATTCAGCCCCTTGAGCCTGCTCCACAGGAACAGGAGAAGGCCATTCAGCCCCTTGAGCATGTTACACAGGAACAGGAGAAGGCCATTCAGCCCCTCGAGCCTGTTACACAGGAACAGGAGAAGGACATTCAGCCCACGTGAGTCTGTTACACAGGAACAGGAGAAGGCCATTCAGCCCCTCGATGTTACACAGGAACAGGAGAAGGCCATTCAGCCCTTCAATGTTACACAGAAACAGGAGAAGGCCTATCAGCCCCTTGAGCCTGTTACACAGAAACAGCAGAAGGCCATTAAGCCCCTCGATGTTACACAGGAACAGGAGAAGGCCATTCAGCCCCTCGATGTTACACAGGAACAGGAGAAGGCCATTCAGCCCCTCGATGTTACACAGGAACAGGAGAAGGCCATTCAGCCCCTTGAGCCTGATACACAGAAACAGCAGAAGGCCATTCAGCCCCTCGAGCCTGTTACACAGGAACATGAGAAGGCCATTCAGTCCCTTGAGCCTGTTCCACAGAAACAGGAGAATGCCATTCAGCTTCTTGAGTCTGTTACACAGGTACGGGAGAAGGCCATTCAACTTCTCGAGTCTGTTACACAGGTCCGGGAGAAGGCCATTCAGCCCCTCGAACCTGTTACACAGAACAGGAGAAGGCCATTCAGCCCCTTGAGCATGTTACACAGGAACAGGAGAAGGCCATTCAGCCCCTCGAACCTGTTACACAGAACAGGAGTAGGCCATTCAGCTTCTCGAGTCTGTTACACAGGAACAGGAGAAGGCCATTCAGCCCCTCGATGTTACACAGAAACAGCAGAAGGCCATTCAGCCCCTCGAGCCTGTTACACAGGAACAGGAGAAGGCCATTCAGCCCCTTGAGCCTGTTACACAGGAACAGGAGAAGGCCATTCAGCCCCTTGAGCCTGTTACACAGGAACAGGAGAAGGCCATTCAGTCCCTTGAGCCTGTTGCACAGAAACAGGAGAAGGCCATTCAGCCCCCTCGATGTTACACAGAAACAGCAGAAGGCCATTCAGCCCCTCGATGTTACACAGGAACAGGAGAAGGCCATTCAGCCCCTCGGGTCTGTGACACAGGTACGGGAGAAGGCTATTCAGCCCCTCGAGCCTGTTACACAGGAACAGGAGAAGGCCATTCAGCCCCTTGAGCCTGTTACACAGGAACAGGAGAAGGCCATTCAGCCCCTTGAGCCTGTTACACAGGAACAGGAGAAGGCCATTCAGCCCCCTCGATGTTACACAGAAACAGCAGAAGGCCATTCAGCCCCTCGATGTTACACAGCAACAGGAGAAGGCCATTCAGCCCCTCGAGTCTGTTACACACGTATGGGAGAAGGCCATTCAGCCCCTCAAGCCTGTTGCACAGGAACAGGAGAAGGCCATTCAGCCCCTCGAGCATGTTACACAGCAACAGGAGAATGCCATTCAGCTTCTCGAGTCTGTTACACAGGTACGGGAGAAGGCCATTCAGCCCCTCAAGCCTGTTGCACAGGAACAGGAGAAGGCCATTCAGCCCCTCGAGCATGTTACACAGCAACAGGAGAATGCCATTCAGCTTCTCGAGTCTGTTACACAGGTACGGGAGAAGGCCATTCAGCCCCTCTCGAGCCTGTTACACAGGAACAGGAGTAGGCCATTCAGCCCCTCGATGTTACACAGAAACAGCAGAAGGCCATTCAGCCCTTCGATTTTACACAGAAACAGCAGAAGGCCATTCAGCCCCTCGATGTTACACAGAAACAGCAGAAGGCCATTCAGCCCCTCGATGTTACACAGCAACAGGAGAAGGCCATTCAGCCCCTCGATGTTACACAGCAACAGGAGAAGGCCATTCAGCCCCTCCGGTCTGTTACACAGGTACGGGAGAAGGCCATTCAGCCCCTCGAGCCTGTTACACAGGAACAGGAGAAGGCCATTCAGCCCCTTGAGCCTGTTACACAGGAACAGGAGAAGGCCATTCAGCCCCTTGAGCCTGTTACACAGGAACAGGAGAAGGCCATTCAGTCCCTTGAGCCTGTTACACAGAAACAGGAGAAGGCCATTCAGCTTCTCGAGTCTGTTACACAGGAACAGGAGAAGGCCATTCAGCCCCCTCGATGTTACACAGAAACAGCAGAAGGCCATTCAGCCCCTCGATGTTACACAGGAACAGGAGAAGGCCATTCAGCCCCTCGCGTCTGTGACACAGGTACGGGAGAAGGCTATTCAGCCCCTCGAGCCTGTTACACAGGAACAGGAGAAGGCCATTCAGCCCCTTGAGCCTGTTACACAGGAACAGGAGAAGGCCATTCAGCCCCTCGATGTTACACAGAAACAGCAGAAGTCCATTCAGCCCCTCGATGTTACACAGCAAAGGAGAAGGCCATTCAGCCCCTCGAGCCTGTTACACAGGAACAGGAGAAGGCCATTCAGCCCCTTGAGCCTGTTACACAGGAACAGGAGAAGGCCATTCAGCCCCTTGAGCCTGTTACACAGAAACAGGAGAAGGCCATTCAGCTTCTCGAGTCTGTTACACAGAAACTGGAGAAGGCCATTCAGTCCCTTGAGCCTGTTACACTGAAACTGGAGAAGGCCATTCAGCCCAATCGAGCCTCTTACACAGAAACAGGAGAAGGCCATTCAGCTTCTCGAGTCTGTTACACAGGTACGGGAGAAGGCCATTCAGCCCCTCGAGCATGTTACACAGAAACAGGAGAAGGCCATTCAGCTTCTCGAGTCTGTTACACAGGAACAGGAGAAGGCCATTCAGCCCCCTCGATGTTACACAGAAACAGCAGAAGGCCATTCAGCCCCTCGATCTTACACAGCAACAGGGGAAGGCCATTCAGCCCCTCGAGCCTGTTACACAGGAACAGGAGAAGGCCATTCAGCCCCTTGAGCCTGTTACACAGGAACAGGAGAAGGCCATTCAGCCCCTGGAGCATGTTACACAGGAACAGGAGAAGGCCATTCAGCTTCTCGAGTCTGTCACACAGGAACAGGAGAAGGCCATTCAGCTTCTCGAGTCTGTTACACAGGAACAGGAGAAGGCCATTCAGCCCCCTCAATGTTACACAGAAACAGCAGAAGGCCATTCAGTCCCTCGATGTTACACAGCTACAGGAGGAGGCCATTCAGCCCCTCGAGCCTGTTACACAGGAACAGGAGAAGGCATTTCAGCCCCTTGAGCCTGTTACACAGGAACAGGAGAAGGCCATTCAGCCCCTCGAGCCTGTTACACAGGAACAGGAGAATGCCATTCAGCTTCTGGAGTCTGTTACACAGCAACAGGAGAAGGCCATTCAGCCCCTCGAGCCTGTTACACAGGAACAGGAGAAGGCCATTCAGCCCCCTCGATGTTACACAGAAACAGCAGAAGGCCATTCAGCCCCTCGATGTTACACAGCAACAGGAGAAGGCCATTCAGCCCCTCGTGCCTGTTACACAGGAACAGGAGAAGGCCATTCAGCCCCTCGAGCATGTTACACAGGAACAGGAGAAGGCCATTCAGCTTCTCGAGTCTGTTACACAGGAACAGGAGAAGGCCATTCAGCTTCTCGAGTCTGTTACACAGGAACAGGAGAAGGCCATTCAGCCCCCTCAATGTTACACAGAAACAGCAGAAGGCCATTCAGCCCCTCGATGTTACACAGCAACAGGAGGAGGCCATTCAGCCCCTCGAGCCTGTTACACAGGTACGGGAGAAGGCTATTCAGCCCCTCGAGCCTGTTACACAGGAACAGGAGAAGGCCATTCAGCCCCTTGAGCCTGTAACACAGGAACAGGGGAAGGCCATTCAGTCCCTTGAGCCTGTTACACAGAAACAGGAGAAGGCCATTCAGCTTCTCGAGTCTGTTACACAGGAACAGGAGAAGGCCATTCAGCCCCTCGATGTTACACAGAAACAGCAGAAGGCCATTCAGCCCCTCGATGTTACACAGGAACAGGAGAAGGCCATTCAGCCCCTCGAGTCTGTGACACAGGTACGGGAGAAGGCTATTCAGCCCCTCGAGCCTGTTACACAGGAACAGGAGAAGGCCATTCAGCCCCTCGAGCCTGTTACACAGGAACAGGAGAAGGCCATTCAGCCCCTCGATGTTACACAGAAACAGCAGAAGTCCATTCAGCCCCTCGGTGTTACACAGCAAAGGAGAAGGCCATTCAGCCCCTCGAGTCTGTTACACAGGTACGGGAGAAGGCCATTCAGCCCCTCGAGCCTGTTACACAGGAACAGGAGAAGGCCATTCAGCCCCTTGAGCCTGTTACACAGGAACAGGAGAAGGCCATTCAGCCCCTTGAGCCTGTTACACAGGAACAGGAAAAGGCCATTCAGTCCCTTGAGCCTGTTACACAGAAACAGGAGAAGGCCATTCAGCTTCTCGAGTCTGTTACACAGGTACGGGAGAAGGCCATTCAGCTTCTCGAGTCTGTTACACAGAAACTGGAGAAGGCCATTCAGCCCAA
Source organism: Heterodontus francisci (assembly GCF_036365525.1). Taxonomy (NCBI): domain Eukaryota; kingdom Metazoa; phylum Chordata; class Chondrichthyes; order Heterodontiformes; family Heterodontidae; genus Heterodontus; species Heterodontus francisci. Next base: position 470,562 of record NW_027140691.1, on the reverse strand, counting down.
TCGAGCCTCTTACACAGAAACAGGAGAAGGCCATTCAGCTTCTCGAGTCTGTTACACAGGTACGGGAGAAGGCCATTCAGCTTCTCGAGTCTGTTACACAGGTACGGGAGAAGGCCATTCAGCCCCTCGAGCATGTTACACAGAAACAGGAGAAGGCCATTCAGCTTCTCGAGTCTGTTACACAGAAACAGCAGAAGGCCATTCAGCCCCTCGATCTTACACAGCAACAGGGGAAGGCCATTCAGCCCATCGAGCCTGTTACACAGGAACAGGAGAAGGCCATTCAGCCCCTTGAGCCTGTTACACAGGAACAGGAGAAGGCCATTCAGCCCCTGGAGCATGTTACACAGGAACAGGAGAAGGCCATTCAGCTTCTCGAGTCTGTCACACAGGAACAGGAGAAGGCCATTCAGCTTCTCGAGTCTGTTACACAGGAACAGGAGAAGGCCATTCAGCCCCTCGATGTTCCACAGCAACAGGAGGAGGCCATTCAGCCCCTCGAGCCTGTTACACAGGAACAGGAGAAGGCATTTCAGCCCCTTGAGCCTGTTACACAGGAACAGGAGAAGGCCATTCAGCCCCTCGAGCCTGTTACACAGGAACAGGAGAATGCCATTCAGCTTCTGGAGTCTGTTACACAGCAACAGGAGAAGGCCATTCAGCCCCTCGAGCCTGTTACACAGGAACAGGAGAAGGCCATTCAGCCCCCTCGATGTTACACAGAAACAGCAGAAGGCCATTCAGCCACTCTATGTTACACAGCAACAGGAGAAGGCCGTTCAGCCACTCGAGTCTGTTACACAGCAACAGGAGAAGGCCATTCAGCCCCTCGAGCATGTTACACAGGAACAGGAGAAGGCCATTCAGCTTCTCGAGTCTGTTACACAGGAACAGGAGAAGGCCATTCAGCTTCTCGAGTCTGTTACACAGGAACAGGAGAAGGCCATTCAGCCCCCTCAATGTTACACAGAAACAGCAGAAGGCCATTCAGCCCCTCGATGTGACACAGCAACAGGAGGAGGCCATTCAGCCCCTCGAGCCTGTTACACAGGAACAGGAGAAGGCATTTCAGCCCCTTGAGCCTGTTACACAGGAACAGGAGAAGGCCATTCAGCCCCTCGAGCCTGTTACACAGGAACAGGAGAATGCCATTCAGCTTCTCAAGTCTGTTACACAGCAACAGGAGAAGGCCATTCAGCCCCTCGAGCATGTTACACAGGAACAGGAGAAGGCCATTCAGCCCCCTCGATGTTACACAGAAACAGCAGAAGGCCATTCAGCCCCTAGATGTTACACAGCAACAGGAGAAGGCCGTTCAGCCCCTCGAGCCTGTTACACAGGAACAGGAGAAGGCCATTCAGCCCCTTGAGCCTGTTACACAGGAACAGGAGAAGGCCATCCAGCCCCTTGAGCATGTTACACAGGAACAGGAGAATGCCATTCAGCTTCTCGAGTCTGTTACACAGCAACAGGAGAAGGCCATTCAGCCCCTCGAGCCTGTTACACAGGAACAGGAGAAGGACATTCAGCCCACGTGAGTCTGTTACACAGGAACAGGAGAAGGCCATTCAGCCCCTCGATGTTACACAGGAACAGGAGAAGGCCATTCAGCCCTTCAATGTTACATAGAAACAGGAGAAGGCCTATCAGCCCCTTGAGCCTGTTACACAGAAACAGCAGAAGGCCATTCAGCCCCTCAATGTTACACAGGAACAGGAGAAGGCCATTCAGCCCCTCGATGTTACACAGGAACAGGAGAAGGCCATTCAGCCCCTTGAGCCTGATACACAGAAACAGCAGAAGGCCATTCAGCCCCTCGATGTTACACAGGAACAGGAGAAGGCCATTCAGCCCCTTGAGCCTGGAACACAGAAACAGCAGAAGGCCATTCAGCCCCTCGAGCCTGTTACACAGGAACATGAGAAGGCCATTCAGCTTCTCGAGTCTGTTACACAGGAACAGGAGAAGGCCATTCAGTCCCTTGAACCTGTTCCACAGGAACAGGAGAAGGCCATTCAGCCCCTCGAGCCTGTTACACAGGAACAGGAGAATGCCATTCAGCTTCTGGAGTCTGTTACACAGCAACAGGAGAAGGCCATTCAGCCCCTCGAGCCTGTTACACAGGAACAGGAGAAGGCCATTCAGCCCCCTCGATGTTACACAGAAACAGCAGAAGGCCATTCAGCCCCTCGATGTTACACAGCAACAGGAGAAGGCCATTCAGCCCCTCGTGCCTGTTACACAGGAACAGGAGAAGGCCATTCAGCCCCTCGAGCATGTTACACAGGAACAGGAGAAGGCCATTCAGCTTCTCGAGTCTGTTACACAGGAACAGGAGAAGGCCATTCAGCTTCTCGAGTCTGTTACACAGGAACAGGAGAAGGCCATTCAGCCCCCTCAATGTTACACAGAAACAGCAGAAGGCCATTCAGCCCCTCGATGTTACACAGCAACAGGAGGAGGCCAGTCAGCCCCTCGAGCCTGTTACACAGGTACGGGAGAAGGCTATTCAGCCCCTCGAGCCTGTTACACAGGAACAGGAGAAGGCCATTCAGCCCCTTGAGCCTGTAACACAGGAACAGGGGAAGGCCATTCAGTCCCTCGATGTTACACAGAAACAGCAGAAGGCCATTCAGCCCCTCGATGTTACACAGGAACAGGAGAAGGCCATTCAGCCCCTCGAGTCTGTTACACAGGTACGGGAGAAGGCCATTCAGCCCCTCGAGCCTGTTACACAGGAACAGGAGAAGGCCATTCAGCCCCTTGAGCCTGTTACACAGGAACAGGAGAAGGCCATTCAGCCCCTTGAGCCTGTTACACAGGAACAGGAAAAGGCCATTCAGTCCCTTGAGCCTGTTACACAGAAACAGGAGAAGGCCATTCAGCTTCTCGAGTCTGTTACACAGGTACAGGAGAAGGCCATTCAGCTTCTCGAGTCTGTTACACAGAAACTGGAGAAGGCCATTCAGCCCAATCGAGCCTCTTACACAGAAACAGGAGAAGGCCATTCAGCTTCTCGAGTCTGTTACACAGGTACGGGAGAAGGCCATTCAGCTTCTCGAGTCTGTTACACAGGTACGGGAGAAGGCCATTCAGCCCCTCGAGCATGTTACACAGAAACAGGAGAAGGCCATTCAGCTTCTCGAGTCTGTTACACAGAAACAGCAGAAGGCCATTCAGCCCCTCGATCTTACACAGCAACAGGGGAAGGCCATTCAGCCCATCGAGCCTGTTACACAGGAACAGGAGAAGGCCATTCAGCCCCTTGAGCCTGTTACACAGGAACAGGAGAAGGCCATTCAGCCCCTGGAGCATGTTACACAGGAACAGGAGAAGGCCATTCAGCTTCTCGAGTCTGTCACACAGGAACAGGAGAAGGCCATTCAGCTTCTCGAGTCTGTTACACAGGAACAGGAGAAGGCCATTCAGCCCCTCGATGTTACACAGCAACAGGAGGAGGCCATTCAGCCCCTCGAGCCTGTTACACAGGAACAGGAGAAGGCATTTCAGCCCCTTGAGCCTGTTACACAGGAACAGGAGAAGGCCATTCAGCCCCTCGAGCCTGTTACACAGGAACAGGAGAATGCCATTCAGCTTCTGGAGTCTGTTACACAGCAACAGGAGAAGGCCATTCAGCCCCTCGAGCCTGTTACACAGGAACAGGAGAAGGCCATTCAGCCCCCTCGATGTTACACAGAAACAGCAGAAGGCCATTCAGCCACTCTATGTTACACAGCAACAGGAGAAGGCCGTTCAGCCACTCGAGTCTGTTACACAGCAACAGGAGAAGGCCATTCAGCCCCTCGAGCATGTTACACAGGAACAGGAGAAGGCCATTCAGCTTCTCGAGTCTGTTACACAGGAACAGGAGAAGGCCATTCAGCTTCTCGAGTCTGTTACACAGGAACAGGAGAAGGCCATTCAGCCCCCTCAATGTTACACAGAAACAGCAGAAGGCCATTCAGCCCCTCGATGTGACACAGCAACAGGAGGAGGCCATTCAGCCCCTCGAGCCTGTTACACAGGAACAGGAGAAGGCATTTCAGCCCCTTGAGCCTGTTACACAGGAACAGGAGAAGGCCATTCAGCCCCTCGAGCCTGTTACACAGGAACAGGAGAATGCCATTCAGCTTCTCAAGTCTGTTACACAGCAACAGGAGAAGGCCATTCAGCCCCTCGAGCATGTTACACAGGAACAGGAGAAGGCCATTCAGCCCCCTCGATGTTACACAGAAACAGCAGAAGGCCATTCAGCCCCTAGATGTTACACAGCAACAGGAGAAGGCCGTTCAGCCCCTCGAGCCTGTTACACAGGAACAGGAGAAGGCCATTCAGCCCCTTGAGCCTGTTACACAGGAACAGGAGAAGGCCATTCAGCCCCTTGAGCATGTTACACAGGAACAGGAGAATGCCATTCAGCTTCTCGAGTCTGTTACACAGCAACAGGAGAAGGCCATTCAGCCCCTCGAGCCTGTTACACAGGAACAGGAGAAGGACATTCAGCCCACGTGAGTCTGTTACACAGGAACAGGAGAAGGCCATTCAGCCCCTCGATGTTACACAGGAACAGGAGAAGGCCATTCAGCCCTTCAATGTTACATAGAAACAGGAGAAGGCCTATCAGCCCCTTGAGCCTGTTACACAGAAACAGCAGAAGGCCATTCAGCCCCTCAATGTTACACAGGAACAGGAGAAGGCCATTCAGCCCCTCGATGTTACACAGGAACAGGAGAAGGCCATTCAGCCCCTTGAGCCTGATACACAGAAACAGCAGAAGGCCATTCAGCCCCTCGATGTTACACAGGAACAGGAGAAGGCCATTCAGCCCCTTGAGCCTGGAACACAGAAACAGCAGAAGGCCATTCAGCCCCTCGAGCCTGTTACACAGGAACATGAGAAGGCCATTCAGCTTCTCGAGTCTGTTACACAGGAACAGGAGAAGGCCATTCAGTCCCTTGAACCTGTTCCACAGAAACAGGAGAATGCCATTCAGCTTCTCGAGTCTGTTACGCAGGTCCGGGAGAAGGCCATTCAGCCCCTCGAACCTGTTACACAGAAACAGGAGAAGGCCATTCAGCTTCTCGAGTCTGTTACACAGGAACAGGAGAAGGCCATTCAGCCTCGAGCCTGTTACACAGGAACAGCAGAAGGCCATTCAGCCCCTCGATGTTACACAGCAACAGGAGAAGGCCATTCAGCCCCTCGAGTCTGTTACACAGGTACGGGAGAAGGCCATTCAGCCCCTCGAGCCTGTTACACAGGAACAGGAGAAGGCCATTCAGCCCCTTGAGCCTGTTACACAGGAACAGGAGAAGGCCATTCAGCCCCTTCAGCCTGTTACACAGGAACAGGAGAAGGCCATTCAGTCCCTTGAGCCTGTTACACAGAAACAGGAGAAGGCCATTCAGCTTCTCGAGTCTGTTACACAGGAACAGGAGAAGGCCATTCAGCCCCTTGAGCCTGTTACACAGGTACGGGAGAAGGCCATTCAGCCCCTCGAGCCTGTTACACAGGAACAGGAGAAGGCCATTCAGCCCCTTGAGCCTGTTACACAGGAACAGGAGAAGGCCATTCAGCCCCCTCGATGTTACACAGAAACAGCAGAAGGCCTTTCAGCCCTTCGATGTTACACAGCAACAGGAGAAGGCCATTCAGCCCCTCGAGTCTGTTACACACGTATGGGAGAAGGCCATTCAGCCCCTCGAGCCTGTTGCAAAGGAACAGGAGAAGGCCATTCAGCCCCTCGAGCAGGTTACACAGGAACAGGAGAAGGCCATTCAGCTTCTTGAGTCTGATACACAGGTACGGGAGAAGGCCATTCAGCTTCTCGAGTCTGTTACACAGTTACGGGAGAAGGCCATTCAATCCCCTCGAGCCTGTTACACAGGAACAGGAGAAGGCCATTCAGCCCCTCTCGAGTCTGTTACACAGGAACAGGAGATGGCCATTCAGCCCCTCCAGCATGTTACACAGGAACAGGAGAATGCCATTCAGCTTCTCGAGTCTGTTGCACAGGTACGGGAGAAGGCCATTCAGCCCCTCTCAAGCCTGTTATACAGGAACGGGAGAAGGCCATTCAGCTCCTCTCGAGCCTGTTATACAGGAACAGGAGAAGGCCATTCAGCCCCTCTCGACCTGTTATACAGGAACAGGAGGAGGCCATTCAGTCCCTCTCGAGCCTGTTACCCAGGTACGGGAGAAGGCCATTCAGCCCCTCTCGAGCCTGTTACACAGGAACAGGAGACCGCCATTCAGCCCCTCTCGAGCCTGTTACACAGGAACAGGAGAAAGCCATTCAGTCCCTTGAGCCTGTTACACAGAAACAGGAGAAGGCCATTCAGCTTCTCGAGTCTGTCACACAGGTACGGGAGAAGGCCATTCAGCCCCTCGATGTTACACACGAACAGGAGAAGGCCATTCAGCCCCTCGAACCTGTTACACAGAAACAGGAGAAGGCCATTCAGCTTCTTGAGTCTGTTACACAGGTACGGGAGAAGGCCATTCAGCCCCTCGAGCCTGTTACACAGAAACTGGAGAAGGCCATTCAGTCCCTTGAGCATGTTACACAGAAACAGGAGAAGGCCATTCAGCTTCTCGAGTCTGTTACACAGAAACTGGAGAAGGCCATTCAGTCCCTTGAGCCTGTTACACAGAAACAGGAGAAGGCCATTCAGCTTCTCGAGTCTGTTACACAGGAACAGGAGAAGGCCATTCAGCCCCTCGATGTTACACAGCAACAGGGGAAGGCCATTCAGCCCCTCGAGCATGTTACACAGGAACAGGAGAAGGCCATTCAGCTTCTCGAGTCTGTTACACAGCAACAGGAGAAGGCCATTCAGCTTCTCGAGTCTGTTACACAGGAACAGGAGAAGGCCATTCAGCCCCCTCAATGTTACACAAAAACAGCAGAAGGCCATTCAGCCCCTCGATGTTACACAGCAACAGGAGGAGGCCATTCAGCCCCTTGAGCATGTTACACAGGAACAGGAGAAGGCATTTCAGCCCCTTGAGCCTGTTACACAGGAACAGGAGAAGGCCATTCAGCCCCTCGACCCTGTTACACAGGAACAGGAGAATGCCATTCAGCTTCTCGAGTCTGTTACACAGCAACAGGAAAAGGCCATTCAGCCCTTCGAGCATGTTACACAGGAACAGGAGAAGGCCATTCACTCCCTCGATGTTACACAGCAACAGGAGAAGGCCGTTCAGCCCCTCGTGCCTGTTACACAGGAACAGGAGAAGGCCATTCAGCCCCTTGAGCCTGTTACACAGGTACGGGAGAAGGCCATTCAGCTTCTCGAGTCTGTTATACAGATACGGGAGAAGGCCATTCAGCTTCTCGAGTCTGTTACACAGGTACGGGAGAAGGCCATTCAGCTTCTCGAGTCTGTTACACAGGTACGGGAGAAGGCCATTCAGCTTCTTGAGCCTGTTACACAGGAACAGGGGACTGCCATTCAGCTTCTCGAGTCTGTTACACAGGTACGGGAGAAGGCCATTCAGCTTCTCGAGTCTGTTACACAGGTACGGGAGAAGGCCATTCAGCCCCTCGAGCCTGTTACACAGGAACAGGAGAAGGCCATTCAACCCCCTCGAGCCTGTTACACAGGAACAGCAGAAGGCCATTCAGCCCCTCTCGAGCCTGTTACACAGAAACAGGAGAAGGCCATTCAGCTTCTCGAGTCTGTTACACAGGTACGGGAGAAGGCCATTAAGCCCCTCGATGTTACACACGAACAGGAGAAGGCCATTCAGCTCCTCGAGCATGTTACACAGAAACAGGAGAAGGCCATTCAGCTTCTCGAGTCAGTTACACAGGTACGGGAGAAGGCCATTCAGCCCCTCGAGCCTGTTACACAGAAACTGGAGAAGGCCATTCAGTCCCTTGAGCATGTTACACAGAAACAGGAGAAGGCCATTCAGTCCCTTGAGCCTGTTACACAGAAACTGGAGAAGGCCATTCAGCCCAATCGAGCCTCTTACACAGAAACTGGAGAAGGCCATTCAGTCCCTTGAGCCTGTTGCACAGGAACAGGAGAAGGCCATTCAGCCCCTCGAGCATGTTACACTGCAACAGGAGAATGCCATTCAGCTTCTCGAGTCTGTTACACAAGTACGGGAGAAGGCCATTCAGCTTCTCGAGTCTGTTACACAGGTACAAGAGAAGGCCATTCAGCCCCTCGATCATGTTACACAGAAACAGGAGAAGGCCATTCAGCTTCTCGAGTCTGTTACACAGGAACAGGAGAAGGCCATTCAGCCCCTCGATGTTACACAGCAACAGGGGAAGGCCATTCAGCCCCTCGAGCCTGTTCCACAGGAACAGGAGAAGGCCATTCAGCCCCTTGAGCCTGTTACACAGGAACAGGAGAAGGCCATTCAGCCCCTCGAGCATGTTACATAGGAACAGGAGAAGGCCATTCAGCTTCTCGAGTCTGTTACACAGCAACAGGAGAAGGCCATTCAGCCCCCTCGATGTTACACAGCAACAGGAGGAGGCCATTCAGCCCCTCGAGCCTGTTACACAGAAACAGGAGAAGGCCATTCAGCTTCTCGAGTCTGTTACACAGGAACAGGAGAAGGCCATTCAGCCCCCTCAATGTTACACAGAAACAGCAGAAGGCCATTCAGCCCCTCGATGTTACACAGCAACAGGAGGAGGCCATTCAGCCCCTCGAGCCTGTTACACAGGAACAGGAGAAGGCATTTCAGCCCCTTGAGCCTGTTACACAGGAACAGGAGAAGGCCATTCAGCCTCTCGAGCCTGTTACACAGGAACAGGAGAATGCCATTCAGCTTCTGGAGTCTGTTACACAGCAACAGGAGAAGGCCATTCAGCCCCTCGAGTCTGTTACACAGCAACAGGAGAAGGCCATTCAGCCCCTCGAGCATGTTACACAGAAACAGCAGAAGGCCATTCAGCCCCTCGATGTTACACAGCAACAGGAGAAGGCCGTTCAGCCCCTCGAGCCTGTTACACAGGAACAGGAGAAGGCCATTCAGCCCCTCGAGCATGTTACACAGGAACAGGAGAATGCCATTCAGCTTCTCGAGTCTCTTACACAGCAACAGGAGACGGCCATTCAGCTTCTCGAGTCTCTTACACAGCAACTGGATAAGGCCATTCAGCCCCTCGATGTTACACAGGAACAGCAGAAGGCCATTCAGCCCCTCGATGTTACACAGCAACAGGAGGAGGCCATTCAGCCCACTTGAGTCTGTTACACAGGAACAGGAGAAGGCCATTCAGCCCCTCGATGTTACACAGGAACAGGAGAAGGCCATTCAGCCCTTCAATGTTACACAGAAACAGGAGAAGGCCATTCAGCCCCTTGAGCCTGCTACACAGAAACAGCGGAAGGCCATTCAGCCCCTCGATGTTACACAGGAACAGGAGAAGGCCATTCAGCCCCTCGAGCCTGTTACACAGGAACATGAGAAGGCCATTCAGTCCATTGAGCCTGTTACACAGAAACAGGAGAATGCCATTCAGCTTCTCGAGTCTGTTACACAGGTACGGGAGAAGGCCATTCAGCTTCTCGAGTCTGTTACACAGGTCCGGGAGAAGGCCATTCAGCCCCTCGAACCTGTTACACAGAAACAGGAGAAGGCCATTCAACTTCTCGAGTCTGTTACACAGGAACAGGAGAAGGCCATTCAGCCCCTCGATGTTACACAGAAACAGCAGAAGGCCATTCAGCCCCTCGATGTTACACAGCAACAGGAGAAGGCCATTCAGCCCCTCGAGTCTGTTACACAGGTACGGGAGAAGGCCATTCAGCCCCTCGAGCCTGTTACACAGGAACAGGAGAAGGCCATTCAGCCCCTTGAGCCTGTTACACAGGAACAGGAGAAGGCCATTCAGTCCCTTGAGCCTGTTACACAGAAACAGGAGAAGACCATTCAGCTTCTCGAGTCTGTTACACAGGAACAGGAGAAGGCCATTCAGCCCCCTCGATGTTACACAGAAACAGCAGAAGGCCATTCAGCCCCTCGATGTTACACAGGAACAGGAGAAGGCCATTCAGCCCCTCGAGTCTGTTACACAGGTACGGGAGAAGGCTATTCACCCCCTCGAGCCTGTTACACAGGAACAGGAGAAGGCCATTCAGCCCCTTGAGCCTGTTACACAGGAACAGGAGAAGGCCATTCAGCCCCTTGAGCCTGTTACACAGGAACAGGAGAAGGCCATTCAGCCCCCTCGATGTTACACAGCAACAGGAGAAGGCCATTCAGCCCCTCGAGTCTGTTACACACGTATGGGAGAAGGCCATTCAGCCCCTCGAGCATGTTACACAGGAACAGGAGAATGCCATTCAGCTTCTCGAGTCTGTTACACAGGTACGGGAGAAGGCCATTCAGCTTCTCGGGTCTGTTACACAGGTACGGGAGAAGGCCATTCAGCCCCTCTCGAGCCTGTTACACAGGAACAGGAGAAGGCCATTCAGCCCCTCGAGCATGTTACACAGGAACAGGAGAATGCCATTCACCTTCTCGAGTCTGTTACACAGTTACGGGAGAAGGCCATTCAGCCCCTCTCGAGCCTGTTACACAGGAACAGGAGAAGGCCATTCAATCCCCTCGAGCCTGTTACACAGGAACAGGAGAAGGCCATTCAGCCCCTCTTGAGTCTGTTACACAGGAACAGGAGACGGCCATTCAGCCCCTCCAGCATGTTACACAGGAACAGGAGAATGCCATTCAGCTTCTCGAGTCTGTTGCACAGGTACGGGAGAAGGCCATTCAGCCCCTCTCAAGCCTGTTATACAGGAACGGGAGAAGGCCATTCAGCTCCTCTCGAGCCTGTTATACAGGAACAGGAGAAGGCCATTCAGCCCCTCTCGACCTGTTATACAGGAACAGGAGGAGGCCATTCAGCTTCTCGGGTTTTTTACACAGATACGGGAGAAGGCCATTCAGCCCCTCTCAAGCCTGTTACACAGGAACGGGTGAAGGCCATTCGGCCCCCCTCGAGCCTGTTACACAGGAACAGGAGAAGGCCATTCAGCCCCTCTCGAGTCTGTTACACAGGTATGGGAGAAGGCCATTCAGCCCCTCTCGAGTCTGTTACACAGGTACGGGAGAAGGCCATTCAGTCCCTCTCGAGCCTATTACCCAGATACGGGAGAAGGCCATTCAGCCCCTCTCGAGCCTGTTACACAGGAACAGGAGAAGGCCATTCAGCCCCTCTCGAGCCTGTTACACAGGAACAGGAGAAGGCCATTCAGTCCCTTGAGCCTGTTACACAGAAACAGGAGAAGGCCATTCAGCTTCTCGAGTCTGTTACACAGGTACGGGAGAAGGCCATTCAGCCCCTCGATGTTACACACGAACAGGAGAAGGCCATTCAGTCCCTTGAGCATGTTACACAGAAACAGGAGAAGGCCATTCAGCTTCTCGAGCCTGTTACACAGAAACTGGAGAAGGCCATTCAGCCCAATCGAGCCTCTTACACAGAAACAGGAGAAGGCCATTCAGCTTCTCGAGTCTGTTACACAGGAACAGGAGAAGGCCATTCAGCCCCTCTCGAGCCTGTTACACAGGAACAGGAGAAGGCCATTCAGTCCCTTGAGCCTGTTACACAGAAACAGGAGAAGGCCATTCAGCTTCTCGAGTCTGTTACACACGTACGGGAGAAGGCCATTCAGCCCCTCGATGTTACACACGAACAGGAGAAGGCCATTCAGTCCCTTGAGCATGTTACACAGAAACAGGAGAAGGCCATTCAGCTTCTCGAGCCTGTTACACAGAAACTGGAGAAGGCCATTCAGCCCAATCGAGCCTCTTACACAGAAACAGGAGAAGGCCATTCAGCTTCTCGAGTCTGTTACACAGGTACGGGAGAAGGCCATTCAGCTTCTCGAGTCTGTTACACAGGTACGGGAGAAGGCCATTCAGCCCCTCGAGCATGTTACACAGAAACAGGAGAAGGACATTCAGCTTCTCGAGTCCGTTACACAGGAACAGGAGAAGGCCATTCAGCTTCTCGAGTCTGTTACACAGCAACAGGAGAAGGCCATTCAGCTTCTCGAGTCTGTTACACAGGAACAGGAGAAGGCCATTCAGCCCCCTCAGTGTTACACAGAAACAGCAGAAGGCCATTCAGCCCCTCGATGTTACACAGCAACAGGAGGAGGCCATTCATCCCCTCGAGCCTGTTACACAGGAACAGGAGAAGGCATTTCAGCCCCTTGAGCCTGTTACACAGGAACAGGATAAGGCCATTCAGCCCCTCGAGCCTGTTACACAGGAACAGGAGAATGCCATTCAGCTTCTCGAGTCTGTTACACAGCAACAGGAGAAGGCCATTCAGCCCCTCGAGCATGTTACACAGGAACAGGAGAAGGCCATTCAGCCCCCTCGATGTTACACAGAAACAGCAGAAGGCCAGTCAGCCCCTCGATGTTACACAGCAACAGGAGAAGGCCGTTCAGCCCCTCGAGCCTGTTACACAGGAACAGGAGAAGGCCATTCAGCCCCTTGAGCCTGTTACACAGGTATGGGAGAACGCCATTCAGCTTCTCGAGTCTGTTACACAGGTACGGGAGAAGGCCATTCAGCTTCTCGAGCCTGTTACACAGGAACAGGGGAATGCCATTCAGCTTCTCGAGTCTGTTACACAGGTACGGGAGAAGGCCATTCAGCTTCTCGAGTCTGTTACACAGGTACGGGAGAAGGCCATTCAGTCCCTCTCGAACCTGTTACACAGGTACGGGAGAAGGCCATTCAGCCCCTCTCGAGCCTGTTACACAGGAACAGGAGAAGGCCGTTCAGCCCCTCTCGAGCCTGTTACACAGGAACAGGAGAAGGCCATTCAACCCATCGATGTTACACAGGAACAGGTGAAGTCCATTCAGCCCCTCGATGTTACACAGGAACAGGAGGAGGCCATTCAGCCCCCTCGAGCCTGTTACACAGGAACAGGGGAAGCCATTCAGCCCCCTTGAGCCTGTTACACAGGAACAGGAGGAGGCCATTCAGCCCCTCGATGTTACACAGGAACAGGAGCAGGCCACTCAGCCCCTCGAGCCTGTTACACAAGAACAGGAGAAGGCCATTCAGCCCCCTCGATCTGGTACACAGGAACAGGAGAAGGCCATTCAGCCCCCTCGAGCCTGTTACACAGGAACAGGAGGAGGCCATTCATGCATTGCGAAGAATGCAGATTCACTGTCATCTGTACACTGGGAAGAGTTAGAGGGTAGATTCACTGTCATTCTCTACACCGTGAACAGTTAGAGTGTAGATTCACTGTCATTCTGCACAGTGGGAAGTGTTACAGTGTAGATCCACTGTCATTCTCTACACTGTAAAGAGTTACAGTGTAGATCCACTGCCATTCTCTACACTGTAAAGAGTTAGAGTGTAGATTCACTGTCATCTGTACACTGGGAAGAGTTAGAGTGTAGATTCACTGTCATTCTGCACAGTGGGAAGTGTTAGAGTGTAGATTCACTGTCTTTCTGTACACTGTAAAGAGTTAGAGTGTAGATTCACTGTCATTCTGTACACTGTGAAGAGTTAGAGTGTAGATTCACTGTCATTCTGTACACCATGAAGAGTTAGAGTGTAGATTCACTGTCATTCTCTACACTGTGAAGAGTTAGAGTGTAGATTCACTGTCATTCTGTACACCATGAAGAGTTAGAGTGTAGATTCACTGTCATTCTGTACACCATGAAGAGTTAGAGTGTAGATTCACTGTCATTCTGTTCACCATGAAGAGTTAGAGTGTCGATTCACTGTCATTCTGTACACCATGAAGAGTTAGAGTGTAGATTCACATGTCATTCCCTACAGTGTAAAGAGTTCGAGTGTAGATTCACTGTCATACTCTACAGTGTAAAGAGTTCGAGTGTAGATTCACTGTCATTCTGTACACCGTGAAGAGTTAGAGTGTAGATTCACTGTCATTCTGTACACCGTGAAGAGTTAGAGTGTAGATTCACTGTCATTCTGTACACCGTGAAGAGTTAGAGTGTAGATTCACTGTCATTCTGTACACCGTGAAGAGTTAGAGTGTTGATTCACTGATTTTCCTGACACAGTGAAGCGTTAGAGTGTAGATTCACTGTCATTCTGTACACCATGAAGAGTTAGAGTGTTGATTCACTGATTTTCCTGACACAGTGAAGAGTTAGAGTGTAGAGTCACTGATTTTCCTGACACAGTGAAGAGTTGGAGTGTAGAATCACTGATTTTCCTGACACAGTGAAGAGTTAGAGTGTTGATTCACTGTCATTCTCTACACCATGAAGAGTTAGAGTGTTGATTCACTGATTTTCCTGACACAGTGAAGCGTTAGAGTGTAGATTCACTGTCATTCTGTACACCGTGAAGAGTTAGAGTGTTGATTCACTGATTTTCCTGACACAGTGAAGAGTTAGAGTGTAGAGTCACTGATTTTCCTGACACAGTGAAGAGTTGGAGTGTAGAATCACTGATTTTCCTGACACAGTGAAGAGTTAGAGTGTTGATTCACTGTCATTCTCTACACCGTGAAGAGTTAGAGTGTAGATTCACTGTCATTCTCTACACAGTGAAGAGTTAGAGTGTAGATTCACTGTCATTCTCTACACCGTGAAGAATTAGAGTGTAGATTCACCGATTTTTCTGACACTGTGAAGAGTTAGAGTGTTGATTCACTGTCATTCTCTACACAGTGAAGAGTAAGAGTGTAGATTCACCGATTTTTCTGACACAGTGAAGAGTTAGAGTGTTGATTCACTGTCATTCTCTACACCGTGAAGAATTAGAGTGTAGATTCACCGATTTTTCTGACACAGTGAAGAGTTAGAGTGTAGAGTCACTGTCATTCTCTACACCGTGAAGAATTAGAGTGTAGATTCACCGATTTTTCTGACACAGTGAAGAGTTAGAGTGTTGATTCACTGTCATTCTCTACACCGTGAAGAGTTAGAGTGTAGATTCACCGATTTTTCTGACACAGTGAAGAGTCAGAGTGTAGATTCACCGATTTTTCTGACACAGTGAAGAGTCAGAGTGTAGATTCACCGATTTTTCTGACACAGTGAGGAGTCAGAGTGTAGATTTACCGATTTTTCTGACACAGTGAAGAGTTAGAGTGTAGAATCACTGATTTTCCTGACACAGTGAAGAGTTAGAGTGTTGATTCACTGTCATTCTCTACACAGTGAAGAGTAAGAGTGTAGATTCACTGTCATTCTCTACACAGTGAAGAGTAAGAGTGTAGATTCACTGTCATCTGTACACTGTAAAGAGTTAGAGTGTAGATTCACTGTCATTCTCTACACCGTGAAGAGTTAGAGTGTAGAATCCCTGATTTTCCTGGCACAGTGAAGAGTAAGAGTGTTGATTCACTGTCATCTGTACACTGTAAAGAGTTAGAGTGTAGATTCACTGTCATTCTCTACACCGTGAAGAGTTAGAGTGTAGAATCCCTGATTTTACTGACACAGTGAAGAGTTAGAGTGTAGATTCACTGTCATTCTCTACACCTTGAAGATTTAGTGTGTACATACATTGTCATTCCCGACACATCGAAGATTATAAATTCACTGTCATTTCTACATTGTGAAGAGTTAGAGTGTAGATTCACTGTCATTCTCTACACTGTAAAGAGTTCGAGTGTAAATTCACTGTCATTCTCTACACTAAAGAGTTCAGAGTGTCGATTCACTGTCATTCTCTACACCGTGAAGAGTTAGAGTGTAGATTCACTGTCATTCTGTGCACCGTGGAGAGTTAGAGTGTAGATTCACTGATTTTCCTGACATAGTGAAGAGTTAGAGTGTAGATTTACTGTCATTCTCTGCACTAAAGAGTTCAGAGTGTCGATTCACTGTCATTCTCTACACCGTGGAGAGTTAGAGTGTAGAATCACTGATTTTCCTGACATAGTGAAGAGTTAGAGTGTAGATTGACTGTCATTCTCTGCACCTTGAAGATTTAGTGTGTACATACATTGTCATTCCCGACACATCGAACATTATAAATTCACTGTCATTTCTACATTGTAAAGCGTTCGAGAATAAATTCACTGTCATTCTCTACACTGTAAAGAGTTAGAGTGTAGATTTGCTGTCATTCTCTACACAGTAAAGACATAGCGTGTAGATTCACTGTTATTTTCTGCACAGTGAAGAGTTAGAGTGTAGATTCACTGTCATTCTCTACAGTGTAAAGAGTTAGAGTGTAGATTCACTGTCATTCACGACACTGAAGAGTTAGAGTGTAGATTCACTGTCATTCTGTACACCGTGAAGAGAGTGTAGATTCACTGTCATTCTGTACACCGTGAAGAGTTAGAGTGTAGATTCACTGTCATTCTGTACACCGTGAAGAGTTAGAGTGTAGATTCACTGTAATTCTGTACACCGTGAAGAGTTAGAGTGTAGATTCACTGTAATTCTGTACACCGTGAAGAGTTAGAGTGTAGATTCACTGATTTTTCTGACACAGTGAAGAGTTAGAGTGTAGATTTACTGTCATCTGTACACTGTGAAGAGTTTGAGTGTTGATTCACTGTCATTCTGTACACCGTGAAGAGTTAGAGTGTAGATTCACTGTTATTATGTACACCGTATGGAGTTAGAGTGTAGAATCACTGATTTTCCTGACACAGTGAAGAGTTAGAGTGTAGATTCACTGTCATTCTGTCCACCGTGGAGAGTTAGAGTGTAGAATCACTGATTTTCCTGACATAGTGAAGAGTTAGAGTGTAGATTCACTGTCATTCTCTGCACCTTGACGATTTAGTGTGTACATACATTGTCATTCCAGACACATCGAAGATTATAAATTCACTGTCATTTCTACATTGTAAAGAGTTCGAGTGTAAATTCACTGTCATTCTCTACACTAAAGAGTTCAGAGTGTAGATTCACTGTCATTCTCGACACCGTGAAGAGTTAGAGTGTAGATTCACTGTCATTCTCTACACTGTGAAGAGTTAGAGTGTAGATTCACTGTCATTCTGTACACTGGGAAGAGTTAGAGTGTAGATTCACTGTCTTTCTGTTCACTGGGGAGAGTTAGAGTGTAGATTCACTGTCATTCTCTACACTGTGAAGAGTTAGAGTGTAGATTCACTATCATTCACGACACTGAAGAGTTAGAGTGTAGATTCACTGTCATTCTGTACACTGTGAAGAGTTAGAGTGTAGATTCACTGTGATCCATACACTGTGAAGAGTTAGAGTGTAGATTCACTGTCTTTCTGTTCACTGGGAAGAGTTAGAGTGTAGATTCACATGTCATTCTCTACACCGTGAAGAGTTAGAGTGTAGATTCACTGTCATTCTCTACACCGTGAAGAGTTAGGCTGTAGTTCACTGTCATTCTCTGCACAGTGAAGAGTTAGAGTGTAGATTCACTGTCATTCTCTACACTGTGAAGAGTTAGAGTGTAGATTAGATTTTAGATTAGAGATACAGCACTGAAACAGGCCCTTCGGCCCACCGAGTCTGTGCCGAACATCAACCACCCATTTATACTAATCCTACACTAATCCCATATTCCTACCAAACATCCCCACCTGTCCCTATATTTCCCTACCACCTACCTACACGAGTGACAATTTATAATGGCCAATTTACCTATCAACCTGCAAGTCTTTTGGCATGTGGGAGGAAACCGGAGCACCCGGAGAAAACCCACGCAGACACAGGGAGAACTTGCAAACTCCAAACAGGCAGTACCCGGAATTGAACCCAGGTCCCTGGAGCTGTGAGGCTGCGGTGCTAACCACTGTGCCGCCCTATTGAAGAGTTGAATGCAGATTCACTGTCATTCTGTACACTGGCAAGTGTCAGAGTGTAGATTCACTGTCATCTGTACACTGCAAAGAGTTAGAGTGTAGATTCACTGTCATCTGGACACAGTGAAGAGTTAGAGTGTAGATTCACTCATTCTGTACACTGTAAAGAGTTAGAGTGTAGATTCACTGTCATTCTGTACACTGTAAAGAGTTAGAGTGTAGATTCACTGTCATTCTGTACACTGGGAAGAGTTAGAGTGTAGATTCACTGTCATCTGGACACAGTGAAGAGTTAGAGTGTAGATTCACTGTCATCTCTACACCGTGAAGCGTTAGAGTGTAGATTCACTGTCATTCTGTACACTGTAAAGAGTTAGAGTGTAGATTCACTGTCATTCTGTACACTGTAAAGAGTTAGAGTGTAGATTCACTGTCATTCTGTACACTGTAAAGAGTTAGAATGTAGATTCACTGTCATTCTGTACACTGTAAAGAGTTAGAGTGTAGATTCACTGTCATTCTGTACACTGGGAAGAGTTAGGGTGCTGATTCACTGTCATTTTCTGCACCATGAAGAGTTAGAGTGCAGAGTCACTGTCATTCACGACACTGAAGAGTAAGAGTGTAGATTCACTGTCTTTCTCTCGACCATGAAGAGTTCGAGTGTAGATTCATTGTCATTCACGACACCTTGAAGAGTTAGAGTGTAGATTCACTGTCATTCTGTACACTGTGAAGTGTTAGAGTGTAGATTCACTGTCATCTGTACACAGTGAAGAGTTAGAGTGTAGATTCACTGTCATTCTCTGCACTGTAAAGAGTTCAGAGTGTTGATTCACTTTCATTCTCTGCACTGTAAAGAGTTAGAGTGTAGATTCACTGTCATTCCTCACACAGTGAAGAGTTAGGCTGCAGATTTACTGTCATTCTCTACACCGTGAAGAGTTAGAGTGTAGATTCACTGTCATTCTCTACACCGTGAAGAGTTAGGCTGCAGATTCACTGTCATTCTCGACACAGTGAAGAGTTAGAGTGTAGATTCACTGTCATTCTCCACACCGTGAAGAGTTAGAGTGTAGATTCACTGTCATTGCTGACACAGTGAAGAGTTAGAGTGTAGATTCACTGTCTTTCTCTCGACCATGAAGAGTTCGAGTGTAGATTCATTGTCATTCACGACACCTTGAAGAGTTAGAGTGTAGATTCACTTTCTTTCTCTCGACCATGAATAGTTCGACTGTAGATTCATTGTCATTCACGACACCTTGGAGACTTAGAGTGCAGATTCACTGTCATTCTGTACACTGGGAAGTGTTAGAGAGTAGATTCACTGTCATCTCTACACTGTAAAGAGTTAGAGTGTAGATTCACTGTCATTCTGTACACTGGGAAGTGTTAGAGAGTAGATTCACTGTCATCTCTACACTGCAAAGAGTTAGAGTGTAGATTCACTGTCATTCTCTGCACTGTAAAGAGTTCAGAGTGTTGATTCACTGTCATTCTGTCCACTGGGAAGTGTTAGAGTGTAGATTCACTGTCATCGCTACACTGCAAAGAGTTTGAGTGTAGATTCACTGTCTTCTGTACACGGAAGAGTTAGAGTGTAGATTCACTGTCATTCTCTACACTGTAAAGAGTTAGAGTGTAGATTCACAGTCATTCTCTGCACTGTAAAGAGTTCAGAGTGTTGATTCACTGTCATTCTGTCCACTGGGAAGTGTTAGAGTGTAGATTCACTGTCATCTCTACACTGCAAAGAGTTCGAGTGTAGATTCACTGTCATTCTCTACACTGTAAAGAGTTAGAGTGTAGATTCACAGTCATTCTCTGCACTGTAAAGAGTTGGCCATGTGAGCCGCATGGAAGATGGCAGGATCCCCAAAGACACATTGTACAGCGAGCTCGCCACTGGTATCAGACCCACCGGCCGTCCATGTCTCCGTTATAAAGACGTCTGCAAACGCGACATGAAATCGTGTGACATTGATCACAAGTCGTGGGAGTCAGCTGCCAGCATTCGCCAGAGCTGGCGGGCAGCCATAAAGACAGGGCTAAATTGTGGCGAGTCAAAGAGACTTAGTAGTTGGCAGGAAAAAAGACAGAGGCGCAAGGGGAGAGCCAACTGTGCAACAGCCCCAACAAACAAATTTCTCTGCAGCACCTGTGGAAGAGCCTGTCACTCCAGAATTGGCCTTTTTAGCCACTCCAGGCGCTGCTTCACAAACCACTGACCACCTCCAGGCGCGTATCCATTGTCTCTCGAGATAAGGAGGCCCAAAAGAAAAAAGAAAAGAAGAAAAGAGTTCAGAGTGTTGATTCACTGTCATTCTGTACACTGGGAAGAGTTAGAGTGTAGATTCACTGTCATTCTGCACCGTGAAGAGTTAGAGTGTAGATTCACTGTCATCTGGACACAGTGAAGAGTTAGAGTGTAGATTCACTGTCATTCTGTACACTGTAAAGAGTTAGAGTGTAGATTCACTGTCATCTCTACACCGTGAAGAGTTAGAGTGTAGATTCACTGTCATCTCTATACCGTGAAGAGTTAGAGTGTAGATTCACTGTCATTCTGTACACTGTAAAGAGTTAGAGTGTAGATTCACTGTCATCTCTACACCGTGAAGAGTTAGAGTGTAGATTCACTGTCATTCTGTACACTGTAAAGAGTTAGAGTGTAGATTCACTGTCATTCTGTACACTGGGAAGAGTTAGGGCGCTGATTCACTGTCATTCTCTGCACCATGAAGAGTTAGAATGCAGAGTCACTGTCATTCACGACACTGAAGAGTAAGAGTGTAGATTCACTGTCTTTCTCTCGACCATGAAGAGTTCGAGTGTAGATTCATTGTCATTCACGACACCTTGAAGAGTTAGAGTGTAGATTCACTGTCTTTCTCTCGACCATGAATAGTTCGAGTGTAGGTTCATTGTCATTCACGACACCTTGAAGAGTGAGAGTGCAGATTCACTGTCATTCTGTACACTGGGAAGTGTTAGAGTGTAGATTCACTGTCATCTGTACACAGTGAAGAGTTAGAGTGTAGATTCACTGTCATTCTCTGCACTGTAAAGAGTTCAGAGTGTTGATTCACTTTCATTCTCTGCACTGTAAAGAGTTAGATAGGCGTTGCGCAAACGACTACTGGCAACACCTATGCAGTCATATTCAGCTGGCCTCAGACACCGGAAACATCAGAGGAATGTATGATGGCATGAAGAGAGCTCTTGGGCCAACCATCAAGAAGATCACCCCCCTCAAATCTAAATCGGGGGACATAATCACTGACCAACGCAAACAGATGGACCGCTGGGTTGAGCACTACCTAGAACTGTACTCCAGGGAGAATGCTGTCACTGAGACTGCCCTCAATGCAGCCCAGCCTCTACCAGTCATGGATGAGCTGGACATACAGCCAACCAAATCGGAACTCAGTGATGCCATTGATTCCCTAGCCAGCGGAAAAGCCCCTGGGAAGGACAGCATTACCCCTGAAATAATCAAGAGTGCCAAGCCTGCTATACTCTCAGCACTACATGGACTGCTATGCCTGTGCTGGGACGAGGGAGCAGTACCCCAGGACATGCGCGATGCCAACATCATCACCCTCTATAAAAACAAAGGTGACCGCGGTGACTGCAACAACTACCGTGGAATCTCCCTGCTCAGCATAGTGGGGAAAGTCTTTGCTCGAGTCGCTCTGAACAGGCTCCAGGAGCTGGCCGAGCGCGTCTACCCTGAGGCACAGTGTGGCTTTCGTGCAGAGAGATCGACTATTGACATGCTGTTCTCCCTTCGTCAGATACAGGAGAAATGCCGTGAACAACAGATGCCCCTCTACATTGCTTTCATTGATCTCACCAAAGCCTTTGACCTCGTCAGCAGACGTGGTCTCTTCAGACTACTAGAAAAGATCGGATGTCCACCAAAGCTACTAAGTATCATCACCTCATTCCATGACAATATGAAAGGCACAATTCAACATGGTGGCTCCTCATCAGAGCCCTTTCCTATCCTGAGTGGTGTGAAACAGGGCTGTGTTCTCGCACCCACACTTTTTGGGATTTTCTTCTCCCTGCTGCTTTCACATGCGTTCAAATCCTCTGAAGAAGGAATTTTCCTCCACACAAGATCAGGGGGCAGGTTGTTCAACCTTGCCCGTCTAAGAGCGAAGTCCAAAGTACGGAAAGTCCTCATCAGAGAACTCCTCTTTGCTGACGATGCTGCTTTAACATCTCACACTGAAGAATGCCTGCAGAGTCTCATCGACAGGTTTGCGTCTGCCTGCAATGAATTTGGCCTAACCATCAGCCTCAAGAAAACGAACATCATGGGGCAGGATGTCAGAAATGCTCCATCCATCAATATTGGCGACCACGCTCTGGAAGTGGTTCAAGAGTTCACCTACCTAGGCTCAACTATCACCAGTAACCTGTCTCTAGATGCAGAAATCAACAAGCGCATGGGTAAGGCTTCCACTGCTATGTCCAGACTGGCCAAGAGAGTGTGGGAAAATGGCGCACTGACACGGAACACAAAAGTCCGAGTGTATCAGGCCTGTGTCCTCAGTACCTTGCTCTACGGCAGCGAGGCCTGGACAACGTATGCCAGCCAAGAGCGACGTCTCAATTCATTCCATCTTCGCTGCCTTCGGAGAATACTTGGCATCAGGTGGCAGGACTATATCTCCAACACAGAAGTCCTTGAAGCGGCCAACACCCCCAGCTTATACACACTACTGAGTCAGCGGCGCTTGAGATGGCTTGGCCATGTGAGCCGCATGGAAGATGGCAGGATCCCCAAAGACACATTGTACAGCGAGCTCGCCACTGGTATCAGACCCACCGGCCGTCCATGTCTCCGTTATAAAGACGTCTGCAAACGCGACATGAAATCGTGTGACATTGATCACAAGTCGTGGGAGTCAGTTGCCAGCATTCGCCAGAGCTGGCGGGCAGCCATAAAGACAGGGCTAAATTGTGGCGAGTCGAAGAGACTTAGTAGTTGGCAGGAAAAAAGACAGAGGCGCAAGGGGAGAGCCAACTGTGCAACAGCCCCAACAAACAAATTTCTCTGCAGCACCTGTGGAAGAGCCTGTCACTCCAGAATTGGCCTTTATAGCCACTCCAGGCGCTGCTTCACAAACCACTGACCACCTCCAGGCGCGTATCCATTGTCTCTCGAGATAAGGAGGCCCAAAAGAAAGAAAAGAGTTAGAGTGTAGATTCACTGTCATTCCTCACACTGTGAAGAGTTAGAGTGTAGATTCACTGTCATTCTCTACACCGTGAAGAGTTAGAGTGTAGATTCACTGTCATTCCTCACACTGTGAAGAGTTAGGCTGCAGATTCACTGTCATTCTCGACACAGTGAAGAGTTAGAGTGTAGATTCACTGTCATTCTCCACACCGTGAAGAGTTAGAGTGTAGATTCACTGTCATTCTCAACACAGTGAAGAGTTAGAGTGTAGATTCACTGTCATTCTCTACACCGTGAAGAGTTAGGCTGCAGATTCACTGTCATTCTCGACACAGTGAAGAGTTAGAGTGTAGATTCACTGTCATTGCTGACACAGTGAAGAGTTAGAGTGTAGATTCACTTTCTTTCTCTCGACCATGAATAGTTCGACTGTAGATTCATTGTCATTCACGACACCTTGGAGACTTAGAGTGCAGATTCACTGTCATTCTGTACACTGGGAAGTGTTAGAGAGTAGATTCACTGTCATCTCTACACTGCAAAGAGTTAGAGTGTAGATTCACTGTCATTCTCTGCACTGTAAAGAGTTCAGAGTGTTGATTCACTGTCATTCTGTCCACTGGGAAGTGTTAGAGTGTAGATTCACTGTCATCTCTACACTGCAAAGAGTTCGAGTGTAGATTCACTGTCTTCTGTACACGGAAGAGTTAGAGTGTAGATTCACTGTCATTCTCTACACTGTAAAGAGTTAGAGTGTAGATTCACAGTCATTCTCTGCACTGTAAAGAGTTCAGAGTGTTGATTCACTGTCATTCTGTCCACTGGGAAGTGTTAGAGTGTAGATTCACTGTCATCTCTACACTGCAAAGAGTTCGAGTGTAGATTCACTGTCATTCTCTACACTGTAAAGAGTTAGAGTGTAGATTCACAGTCATTCTCTGCACTGTAAAGAGTTCAGAGTGTTGATTCACTGTCATTCTGTACACTGGGAAGAGTTAGAGTGTAGATTCACTGTCATTCTGCACCGTGAAGAGTTAGAGTGTAGATTCACTGTCATTCTCTACACCGTGAAGAGTTAGGCTGTAGATTCACTGTCATTCTCTACACAGTGAAGAGTTAGAGTGTAGATTCACTGTCATTCTCAACACAGTGAAGAGTTAGAGTGTAGATTCACTGTCATCTCTACACCGTGAAGAGTTAGAGTGTAGATTCACTGTCATCTCTACACTGTGAAGAGTTAGAGTGCAGATTCACTGTCATTGTGTACACTGGGAAGAGTTAGAGTGTAGATTCACTGTCATCTCTGCACCGTGAAGAGTTAGAGTGTAGATTCACTGTCAATCTGTACACCGTGAAGAGTTAGGCTGTAGATTCACTGTCATTCTTTACACAGTGAAGTGTTAGAGTGTAGATTCACTGTCATTCTCTACACAGTGAAGAGTTAGAGTGTAGATTCACTGTCATTCTCTACACAGTGAAGAGTTAGAGTGTAGATTCACTGTCATCTCTACACCGTGAAGAGTTAGAGTGTAGATTCACTGTCATCTCTACACCGTGAAGAGTTAGAGTGCAGATTCACTGTCATTCTCTACACAGTGAAGAGTTAGAGTGTAGATTCACTGTCATTCTCTACACTGTGAAGAGTTAGATTGTAGATTCACTGTCATCTCTACACAGTGAAGAGTTAGAGTGTAGATTCACTGTCTTTCTCTCGACCATGAACAGTTAGAGTGTAGATTCACTGTCATCTCTACACCGTGAAGAGTTAGAGTGCAGATTCACTGTCATTCTGTACACTGTGAAGAGTTAGTGTTGATTCACTGTCATTCTGTACACTGTAAAGAGTTAGAGTGTAGATTCAGTGATTTTGCTGACACAGTGAAGAGTTAGAGTGTAGATTCACGGTCATTCTCTACACTGTGAAGAGTTCGAGTGTGATTTACTGTCATCTGTACACCGTGAAGAGTTAGAGTGTTGATTCGCTGTCATTCTCTGCATTTGCAGTTTCAGTGTGTACATACATTGTAATTCCCGGCAGATCGAAGATTATAAGTTCACTGTCATTCTCTACACTGTGACGTGTTGGAGTGTAGATTCGCTGTCATTCTCTGCATTTGCAGTTTCAGTGTGTACATACATTGTAATTCCCGGCAGATCGAAGATTATAAATTCACTGTCATTCTCTACACTGTGAAGAGTTAGAGTGTAGATTCACTGTCATTCTGTGCACTGTGAAGAGTTAGTGTGTAGATTCACTGTCATTCTCTACACTGTAAAGAGTTAGCGTGTAGATTCACTGTCATCTGTACACTGGGAAGAGTTAGAGTGTAGATTCACTGTCATTCTGTACACTGGGAAGAGTTAGAGTGTAGATTCACTGTCATCCGTAGACCGTGAAGAGTTAGAGTGTAGATTCACTGTCATTCTGTACACTGGGAAGAGTTAGATTCACTGTCATTCTGTACACTGAAGAGTTAGAGTGTAGATTCACTGTCATTCTGTGCACTGTGAAGAGTTAGAGTGTAGATTCACTGTCATTCTCCACACCGTGAAGAGTTAGAGTGTAGATTCACTATCATTCTCCACACCGTGAAGAGTTAGAGTGTAGATTCACTGTCAATCTGTACACCATGAAGAGTTAGAGTGTAGATTGACTGTCATTCTCCACACCGTGAAGAGTTAGAGTGTAGATTCACTGTCATTCTCCACACCGTGAAGAGTTAGAGTGTAGATTGACTGTCATTCTCCACACCGTGAAGAGTTAGAGTGTAGATTCACTGTCATTCTCCACACCGTGAAGAGTTAGAGTGTAGATTGACTGTCATTCTCCACACCGTGAAGAGTTAGAGTGTAGATTCACTATCATTCTCCACACCGTGAAGAGTTAGAGTGTAGATTGACTGTCATTCTCCACACCGTGAAGAGTTAGAGTGTAGATTCACTATCATTCTCCACACCGTGAAGAGTTAGAGTGTAGATTCACTCTCAGTCTCTACACTGTGAAGAGTTAGAGTGTAGATTCACTATCATTCTCCACACCGTGAAGAGTTAGAGTGTAGATTCACTGTCATTCTCTACACTGTGAAGAGTTAGAGTGTAGATTCACTATCATTCTCCACACCGTGAAGAGTTAGAGTGTAGATTCACTGTCATTCTGTACACAGTGAAGAGTTAGAGTGTAGATTCACTGCCATTCTGTACACTGTAAAGAGTTAGAGTGTAGATTCACTGCCATTCTGTACACAGTGAAGAGTTAGAGTGTAGATTCACTGTCATTCTGTACACCATGAAGAGTTAGATTGTAAATTCACTGTCATTCTGTACACTGGGAATGTTCGAGTGTAGATTCACTGTCATTCTCCACACCATGAAGAGTTAGAGTGTGGATTGACTGTCAATCTGTACACCTTGAAGAGTTAGATTGTAGATTCACTGTCATTCTGTACACTGGGAATGTTAGAGTGTAGATTCACTGCCAATCTGTACACCGTGAAGAGTTAGAGTGTTGCTTCACTGTCATTCTGTACACTGGGAAGAGTTAGAGTGTAGATTCACTGTCATTCTCCACACCATGAAGAGTTAGAGTGTAGATTCACTGTCATTCTGTACACTGGGAAGAGTTGGAGTGTAGATTCACTGTCATTCTCCACACCATGAAGAGTTAGAGTGTAGATTCACTGTCATTCTCCACACCATGAAGAGTTAGTGTGTAGATTCACTGTCATTCTCCACACCATGAAGAGTTAGAGTGTAGATTCACTGTCATTCTGTACACTGGGAAGAGTTAGAGTGTAGATTCACTGTCATTCTGTACACCATGAAGAGTTAGAGTGTAGATTCACTGTCATTCTCCACACCGTGAAGAGTTAGAGTGTAGATTCACTGTCATTCTCCACACCATGAAGAGTTAGAGTGTAGATTCACTGTCATTCTCCACACCATGAAGAGTTAGAGTGTAGATTCACTGTCATTCTGTACACTGGGAAGAGTTAGAGTGTAGATTCACTGTCATTCTCCACACCATGAAGAGTTAGAGTGTAGATTCACTGTCATTCTGTACACTGGGAAGAGTTGGAGTGTAGATTCACTGTCAATCTGTACACCGTGAAGAGTTAGAGTGTAGATTCACTGTCATTCTCCACACCATGAAGAGTTAGAGTGTAGATTCACTGTCATTCTGTACACTATGAAGAGTTAGAGTTAAACTGTTGATTCCTGATATTAGTGGGGGCACGGATTTTGCATCAGATGTTTGCCCCACACTAAAGCCCATTTGTGGCTGTGCAGCTGGCAACCCTTTTAACTCTTGACATGATCGGAGTAGCACCATGTATATCTGGGGCAATTCTCCGTGAGTCATAGAGGAAGGCGTTACAGAGGAGGTAGAAAAAATACTTTGCAAATTGTACTGGGTAATCGGTGGGGGTGGCGGGGGGGGTGCGTGGGTTGGCTCTTTTCAGTATTGTCATTATTGACACAATCCTACCTTGAAACTGATGTAGGATTTCAAGACTTTAAACTTTGTCTCGATGATTAGGGTTTACAGTGCTATGTCACAGAAATGCTGGCTAATATTTGCAGCATGTTTTCTCAATACCTACAGTTACCATTGAGCCATTTCCAGCTGGCCAAGCTGCAGAAGACTACCTTAGCAAGTTTGTAAATCCCACACTGCTCATTGGACTGACTGAAATGTGCCAGCAGAAACCTGCCAAGCCGATTGTAAGTACCTATCAGTGGGCAGCGGCAGACTGGGTGTAGGCTGAGATTATGCAGTTGGGCTGGCTACAATGATGCTTGGGAAGTATTTATCGAAATGAAGGACAATGAATGCTATTGTTTCATGGAATCACAAAACAATGAAGCACAGAAGGCCATCGTGCCTGTGCCAGCTCTTTGGCAGAGATATCCCTGTTCTATCCCACAGCCATAGAGTCATATACAGCACAGTCATTATTGACACAATCCTACACTATCGAGTAGGAGTATCGCTTGGACTATCGAGTCGGTGGCTGCTCTCCACAGAGCTATTCAGTCCCACTCTCCCCGATCAATCCCTGTAGCCCTGCAAGCTTACTTCCTTCAACTGCCCATCCAATTTCCTTATGAAGCCTGTACCTGAAACACCTCTTCCTTAAAGATAACCCATTGTTCCGATACAGCTCTTCCTGCCCGTCTTTGGTTCCATTCTACCCTGGCTAGATCCCTTCTCATCGCATTGAAATAGCCTCCTTCCAATCTAGACTGTCTACTTGATTATGTTTCTTGCTTTTCTGCACAACTAGTCTAAACCTTATGATACGATGATCACTCTTACCCAAGTGCTCCCCATGCTGTAAATGTGTTGCCTGGAAGTATTTATCCAATTGCCTTCTCGAAGTTACTATTGAGTCTGCTTCCACTATCTTTCAGGCAGATGGTAACAATTTGCTGTGTAAAATTTTTTTAAAACTCCTCACACCACCTCTGCTTCTTTTGCCATTCACAGAATCACAGAATTGTTATAGCACAGAAGGAGGCCATTTGGCCCATTGTGTCTGCACCGGCTCTCCAAATGAGCACTTCACTTAGTGCTATTCCCCTGCCTTCTCACTGTAATCCTGCACATTCTTCCTTTTCATATAATAGTCTAATTCCCTTTTGAATACTTCAATTGAACCTGCCTCCACCACACTTTCTGGCAGTGCATTCCAGACCTTAACCACTCACTGCATGAAAACATTTTTCCTCATGTCTCTTTTGCATCTTTTGCCAATTACTTTAAACCTGTCTCCTTTCATGAGTGGGAACAGTTCATGAGTGGTGTTACGTGCAATGTCTAGGGGTCTCTTGCTGTCTTCACCTGGTCAGATTGTAACAGGGTTTAATTTTAAACACACTGTGTTTTGAGCTCCCCTTTTTGTGACTCCTTGTTCACAGTTTCCAATTATAAGGCAAAGAACTGAACACAAGCAGGCTTTCTTTGGTTTAAAGCAGAAAGATGAAATTTATTAACCCTGAAACTTACACCCTAATCCGGTTCACGCCTGTAGATATACGATGTGCTCACCCTAGCATGTACACGTGATATAAACATGCAGTTAGGGGTAGAAAAGATAGAGGAAAAGATAAGTGGAACAGTTTGAGGCAATATCTTGTTACTGTTTCTCGGGCTCACTGTAGTCCTTGATTGAAGATATGCTCTGGTGTTTCATTGGAGCCCCGTAGTCTTCTAAAAACCTCGTTCACGTAGGAAGCCTTTTCTTTCCCTGAGTTTATGTGCCTTCAATGGTTTCAGTTCCTTGAGAGATGAACAGTCAGGCAGAGGACATGTTCTCAGTCCATGAGCACACAGCATTCTGCCTGGCAATTCCTTTGTTGGGAGTTCAAAACTCTGCAACAGCCAGTTAGTCATGTGACCAAAACTGGTCTGACTACTTCTGTGTATTGGAGGAACTGGGACTGACTCCCTTTGTTTCCACATTGTCTGGTACAATGCAAATATCCTTCTAGTCAGAGATGGCAATTTTTTAAGTTTTAATGTTCATGTAGTGAAATAATGTGTGCCTCAGTCTTGGCAGGTGGGGTTTGCCTGACAAGTGGGAACACACCCCTCATGATTTTGAATACCTTTATCGAATCTCCTCTCAGCCTTCTATTCTCCAAGAAAACACTCCCAACTTCTCCAACCTGTCTTTGTAACTGAAATTCCTCATCCCTGGAACCATTCTCGTGAATCTTTTCTGTACGTTCTCCAATGCTCTCACATCTTTCCTAAAGTGCGGCACCCAGAACTGGACGCAATACTCCAGCTGAGGCCACAAGTTTAACATAACCTCCTTTCTCTTGTACTCTATGCCCCTATTAATAAAGCCCAGGATACTGAATGCTTTATTAACCACTTTCTCAACCTATACCGACACCTTCAATGACTTATGCACATTTACACCCAGGTCCCACTGCTCCTGCACCCCCTTTAGAATTGTACCCTTTATTCTATATTGTCTCTCCATGTTCTTTCTACCAAAATGAATTCCTTCACATTTTTCTGCATTGAACTTCATCTCCCACCTGTCTGCCCATTCCACTAACTTGTCTATGTCCTTTTGAAGTTCTACACTATCCTCCTCACAGTTCACTCTGCTTCCAAGTTTCGTATCATCTGTAAACTTTGAAATTGTGCCCTGTACATCAAGGTCTAGGTCATTAATATATATCAGGAAAAGCAAGGGTCCCAACACTGACCCCTGAGGAACTCCACTACAAACCTTCCTCCAGCCTGAAAAACATCCATTAACCATTAGTCTCTGTTTCCTGTCACTCAGCCAATTTCCTATCCATGTTGCTTCCGTCCCTTTTATTCCAGGAGCTGTAACTTTGCTCACCTTAAAGCTGTGTCCTCTGGTCACTGACCCTTCAGCCGATGGAAACAGTTTCTCCTTGTTTACTATATCAAAGCCATTCATGATTTTGTACATTCTATCAGATCTCCTCCTCACCTTCTCTGCTCTAAGGAGAACAATCCCAGCTTCTCCAGCCGCTCCACATTAACTGAAGTCCCTCATCCCTGGTACCATTCTGGTAAATATCCTCTGCACCCTCTCCAAGGCCTTGACATCCTTCCAAAAGTGCGGAGCCCAAAACTGAACACAACTGAGGCTTAAACAGTTAAAGGTTCAGCATAACTTCCTTGCTTTTGTATATGCCTCTGTTGATACGCTTTTCAACAGTCTTTTCAACTTGTCCTTCCACATTCAAAACTTTGTGTACACACTCCCCCCAGGTCTTCATATGAGAATATATCCTGGGGGTGGGGGTCCTGCAATTCTGTGAGGTAATTTAACCTACTGCAGCTCGGGGGAACAGGGTAGATTAGGGGTCAGACGCCCGACTTGCATCTGGCCTAATTCCACTCTCCGCTGTCTTAAAAAAAGAAAAAGACTTCATTTCTGTAGTGCCTTTCATGACCACAAGACATTCCAAAGTGCTTCAGAGCCATTGCTGTACTTTTTGAAGTGTAGTCACTGTTGTGTTAATGACCAGATAATCGGTTTTTGTGATGGTGATTGAGGGATAAGTATTGACCAGGACACTGGGCAGATCTCCCCTGCTCTTCTGCAAAATAGTGCCATGAGTTCTCTTCTCAATAGCAGGGACAGAGAAGAAGAGATTCTCACTCCCTCCCCTCCCCCGCCATTTGCAGGGTCGCGGAGAAAAAGCTGGGGCGCGGGACTCAATTGGATAGCTCCTTCAAAGAGCCAGCACAGGCGTGACAGGCTGAATGGCCTCCTGCTGTGCTGGAAGATTCTAATAAGGAATTGAGGTCAATTACACCGCGATAGCTGCAGAGCCCGGGATTGAACCTGGGACCATTGGCTTTGTATGGTTTGGTGTCCCACCCTTAGCCATGCTATGAAGGGCACTCGATGGAGGAAAGACGTTTCAGAGGACTAACAAGCTATAACTCTGCTCGCTTTACTTTCTGTTACAGATTTGGCTGGCAGACTGGCTCCTGGCACACAATCCCAATCGTCCCTCCATAAAGGAGGGTGAGGTGCAGGAACCTCCAGAGTGCACCTTCTGAAACTGCACACTACCAGAGGGTCTACCATTGAGTCAAGCACTTGGTGGGCTGGT
This sequence comes from Heterodontus francisci, assembly GCF_036365525.1. Lineage (NCBI taxonomy): Eukaryota > Metazoa > Chordata > Chondrichthyes > Heterodontiformes > Heterodontidae > Heterodontus > Heterodontus francisci. The sequence continues at coordinate 439,009 of NW_027140691.1, read as the reverse complement.
TTGTTTCCAACTTTAAGGCGTCTGCCACATTTCCAAATTATTATTGCTATTAAATTTCTGCTGTAAGTTGACTCAGGTTTTGTTGAATTATTTACATGATCGTGTAAAACATTTTGTTTGTTTCCATGCTTGTCTGTGAGAATTGGAGTGTAGACGGAGCTGAAGCCTGGGATTTTCTGGTGCACTCCAGGTCACGTGTCCCAAAGCACTTCAAAAGTGATAGGTAAACTATGCACAGCAAGGTCCCACGCACGATAATGACGACATAATCTGGGAGAGCACTGCACTGTCAGAGGTGCCGTCTTTCAGATAGGACTGAAGACCCATCTGCCCTCTCGAGTGGACTCAAAAGATCACCTGGTTACCATTTCAATGAAGAGCTGGGGATTTCTCCCCGATTTCCTGCTGATATTTATCCCTCAACCAATATCACTAAAATCATGTTGTGCTTTTCATACGTTACAGTGGTGAATACACTGCAAAAGTACCTTATTAGCTGTGATGTGCTGCAGAATGTCCCAAGGTTGTGAAGACACTGGGGAAATTCACATTTCCAGTTATCAGAAGCATACACTCGTTTTTCCCCCTTCCTCCTGAGTATGTACAAACTAGTGCAACAATTGTACTTGTTAACAACGTGCTGTTCCTGATCAATTCATAAATAGATACCAATGTGCTTGTACCAATTTAAAGTATATAAGAAATTGGCAATTAATTCAGTCTTTCATTTCCTACTGATAGCACATAAATGGCATTTGGGCACCTGGTAATTTTCATCCAATTGACAGGATTACTCCCAACCTTTATACACCTGAACAGTTGATTTGACATACCTCTCATCTAAATTCACATCAATGTTAGATTTTAACCCTGTGCAAAAAGTATCAACCATTATACAGAATTACATAGGATATACAGCCCAACCATGTCAGTGTTTATATTCCACTTGAGCCTCCTCCTCTAACTCTATCATTGGAGGAAGGCTAATGGTATTGCAAGAGGATTTGAGTATAGGAATAGTGAAGTCTTGCTTCAATTGTATAGAATCTTGGTTAGACCGCACCTGGAGTACTGTGTGCAGTTTGGGTCCCTTTACCTTAGGAAGGATATTATTGCCATTGAGAGAGTGCAACGAAGGTTGACCAGACTTGTTCCCGGGATGGCGGGACTGTCCTATGAAGAGAGATTGGGGAAATGGGGCCTGTATTTTCAAGAGTTTTGATGAATGAGAGGTGATATCATTGAAACCTACAAAATACTTAAAAAGGGATAGACATGGTGGATGCAGCTAAGATGTTTCCCCTGGAAACATTGGAGAGTCTAGAACCGGGGACACAATTTCAAAATAAGGGGGAAGCCACTTAGGACAGAGATGAGGAGAAATTTCTTTACTCAGAGGGTTGTGAATCTTTGGAATTCTCTACCCCAGAGGGCTGTGGAAGCTCAGTCATTGAGTATGTTTAAAGCAGAGATTGACAGATTTCTAAATACCAATGACATCAGGGGATATGAGGATAATGTGGGAAAAAGGCATTGAAGTGGATGATCAGCCATGATCGTATTGAATGGTGGGGCAGGCTCAAGGGGCTGAATGTCCTGCTCCTATGTTCCTTTGTAACTTCCTATTCCCTTCTCCCTCATATGCTTACCTAACCTCCCCCTAAATGCGTCTACCCTATTAGTCTCAACCACTCCCTTGTGGTAACAGGTTCCACACGTTACTAACCATCTGTGTGGGACCTTATCGAAAGCCTTCTGAAAATCCAAATACACCACATCCACTGGTTCCCCCTTATCTATTCTGCCAGGTACATCCTCAAAGATCTCCAACAGGTTTGTCAAATAGGATTTCCCTTTCATAAATCCCTGTTGGCTCTGCCCAATCCTACTATTATTTTAAGTGTCCAGCTATCACATCCTTTATGATAGATTCTAGCATTTTCTCTAACCTGATGTCAGGTTAACAGATCTGTAGTTCCCCATTTTCTCTCTCCTTCCCTTATTAAATAGTGGGATTACATTTGCTACCTTCCAATCTTCAGGAACCACTCCAGAATCTATAGAATTTTGGAAGATGATCACCAATGCATCCACTATCTCTACAGCCACCCTCTTTCAACACTCTGGAATGTAGATCAGGTCCAGGGGATTTATCAACTTTCAGTCCCATTCATTTCTCCAGTACTACTTGTTTTTACTAAGGATAATTTCTTTCAGTTTCTCATTCTCGCTAGTATTCCTGGTAGGTTTTTTCTTATCTTCCTCCGTGACAGACACAAAGCATTTGTTTAGTTTCTCTGCCATTTCCTTATTCCCCATTATAAATTCTCCTGTCTCTGCCTGTAGTGGGCCCAGATTTGCCCTTGCTAATATTTTCCTTTATCATGCAGGCCCCCACTTGCCAAGAATGAGGCACATTAATTTTGCCACATAGACATTAAAGTTCAAATTGTTGCTGGGACGAAGAGAAGGCCTGTGACAAGGGGTTGCCAGACCCCTGGCTGGAAAGACATTTTTGCATATTAACACAGTCCTTGGAACAAAGGAGCTATCCCCTGCTCCAATACAATCCACAAATGGACGTGGTCAAACCAGTTAGTCACATGACTAACCCACTTGGCAACCTGGGGTTTTCTGAATTGTTCAAACAATTTTGAACTGAGAGCCTGCAGAAAGCAGAATGCTCCTGGACTGAAGCAGACCTCCTCTCCTGTCTGTCTGCTCCTATCTCTTTCTCACAGAACTCCAAAACCCACTGAAGACGCATGAACCCCAAGAGAGAAAAGTCTCCTACAATGAACAAGGTTTATGAAGAATATTGGGCCCCAACGAAAAGCAAGATCTACCTACAGTGATCTATTTACAGTGAGCTGGAAGCACACTTACAAAAAACCCTCTTCAGAGATTGCCTCAAACGTTTCCACTTTATTTTTCTTCTGCTCTTTTCTGTCCCTATCTGCATGTATGTGTCACGTATGCATGCTAGCGTGGGCAAATCGTGTACCCGTCGGCGTTAACCGAATTAGAGGTTAAGTTTAATAAATTTCAATCTTTCTACTTTAAACCTAAGAAAACCTGTTAGTGCTGGTTTCTTTGCTTTATAATTAGAAAAGGTGAACAAGGATTGCTTAGCAATAACCTGCTCAGTGACGCTCAGTTTGGGTTCCGCCAAGGCCACTCAGCTCCTGACCTCATTACAGCCTTGGTTCAAACATGGAGAAAAGAGCTGAACTCAAGAGGTGAGGTGAGAGTGACTGCCCTTGACATCAAGGCAGCATTCGACCGAGTATGGCATCAAGGAGCCCTAGCAAAACTGAGGTCAATGGGAATCAGGGGGAAAACCCTCCACTGGCTGGAGTCATACCTAGCGCAAAGGAAGATGGTTGTGGTTGTTGGAGGTCAATCATCTGAGCTCCAGGACATCACTGCAGGAGTACCTCAGGGTTGTGTCCGAGGCCCAACCATCTTCAGCTGCTTCATCAATGACCTTCCTTGAATCATAAGGTCAGAAATGGGGATGTTCGCTGATGATTGCACAATGTTCAGCACCATTCGCAACTCCTCAGATACTGAAGCAGTCCATGTAGAAATGCAGCAAGACTTGGACAATATCCAGACTTGGGCTGATAAGTGGCAAGTAACATTCACGCCACACAAGTGCCAGGCAATGACCATCTCCAACAAGAGAGAATCTAACCATCTCCCTTGACATTCAATGGCATTACCATCGCTGAATCCCCCACTATCAACATCCTAGGGGCTACCATTGACCAGAAACTGAACTGGAGTAGCCATATAAATACCGTGGCTACAAGAGCAGGTCAGAGGCTAGGAATCCTGAGGCGAGTAACTCACCTCATGACTCCCCAAAGCCTGTCCACCATCTACAAGGCACAAGTCAGGAGTGTGATGGAATACTCTCCACTTGCCTGGATGGGTGCAGCTCCAACAACACTCAAGACGTTCGACACCATCTAGGCCAAAGCAGCCTGCTTGATTGGCACCCCATCTACAAACATTCACTCCCTTCACCACCGATACACAGTGGCAGCAGTGTGTACCATCTACAAGATGCACTGCAGCAATGCACCAAGGCTCCTTCGACAGCACCTTCCAAACCTGTGACCTCTACCAACTAGAAGGACAAAGGCAGCAAATGCATGGGAACACCACCACCTGCAAGCTCCCCTCCAAGTCACACACCATCCTGACTTGGAACTATATTGCCGTTCCTTCACTGTCGCTGGGTCAAAATCCTGGAACTCCCTTCCTAACAGCACTGTGGGTGTATCTACCCCACATGGACTGCAGTGATTCAAGAAGGCAGCTCACCACCACCTTCTCAAGGGCAATTAGGGATGGGCAATAAATGCTGGCCTGGCCAGTGATGCCCACTTCCCATGAATGAATAAAAAAAAATTCACCAGGGACAAGCTAAAAACAAGGTGTGTTTAAAATTAAACCCTGTTACAGTAAGACCAGGTGAAGGCTGAAAGGGAATCTTAGGCCTCTTTCTCACCTGATCGTAATACCTTTTTACATACCTATAGAAGCTTTTACAGTCTGTTTTTATGTTTCTTGTTAGTTTACTTTCATATTCTATTTTTCTTTCTTTATCAGTTTCTTGTTCCTCCTTTGCTGAATTCTAAAATGCTCCCAATCCTTAGGCTTACTACATTTCTTGACAACTTTATAAGTCTCTTCCTTTGATCCAATACAATCTTTAAGTTCTCTTCTTCTTAGACCACCTTTCCTGCTGGGTTTTTGTGCTTCAAAGGAATGTAAATTTGTTGTAACCCATGTAATAATTCTTTAAATGGTAGCCATTTCCTGTCTACTGTCATACCTTCTAATGTAGTGTCCCAATCTACCACAGCCAGCTCGACCAAGCAGAAAGTTAACATGTGGGCACAACAAGCAATTAGGAAGGCAAATGGCATGTTGGCCTTTAATGCAAGTGATTGGAGTACAGGAATAAGGAAGTCTTGCTACGATTGTACAGGGTTTTGGTGAGACCACATTTGGAATACTGTGTGCAGTTTTGATCTCAACATTTAAGAAAGGATACACTTGCATTGAAGGTGGTACAGTGAAGGTTTACTAGATTGGTCCCTGGGATGCCAGGCTAAGTAAATTGGGACTATATCCTCTGGAGTTTAGAAGAGTGAGAGGTGATCTCATTGAAACATACAAGATTCCAAAGGGGCTGAATAGGGTAGACATTGAGAGATTATTTCCGCTGGTCAGGGAATCTAAAACACAGGGGCACAGTCCCAGGTTAAGGGGCCCAGCATTTAGGACTGAGATGAGAAGAAATTACTTCACTCAAAGGATGGTTAATCTTTGGAATTCTCTACCCCAGAGGGTTGTGGATGCTCTATCATTGAATACATTTAAGGCTGGGATAGAAGGATTTTTGGTCTCTTGTGGAATCAAGGAATCTGGTGAGCATACGGGGAAGTGGAGTTGACGCCCAATATCAGCCACCATTGTACTGAATTACGGAGCAGTCTCCATGGGCCATATGGTCTACTCCTGCTCCTAGTCCTTTTGCGTTTCTCCAATGCCTTAGCATCCTTCCAAAAGTGTGGTGCCCAGAACTAGATGTAATACTCCAGTTGATTAAGAGTATAAATTGGGTACAGGTAGGAGAAACGTCCTCGACACACTCCATTTATTCAACAATGATCAGGGCACCGAGGACACCCCGCCTGCCGCCCACCTGCTCACACCCTCCTCGGCACGCATGCGCTTGCACCGAAGGCGGGACCAGAGCGGAAGACCTCACCAATATCCTCAGTACGCATGCGTCGTTCCAAAAATGGCGGGATTTGAGGGCCGATGGCGCATGCGTTTACACCTCCGCCCCGCCCTCACATTGATGCGCCTGCGCAGCTGGGAAAATGGACAGCAGAGCGCATGCGTTCACTCCACCCCTTCCCGTCTTGCTGGTGCGCATGCGCTTCTGTTAACGGTCGCTGGACAGGACCTGGTTGCCCCGAGTGGCCGGGGCACGGTCCGGACCAGCGGCTTGATTGCCCCGAGTGGCCGGGGCGCGGTCCGGACCAGCGGCTTGAGAGCCCCGAGTGGCCGGTGCGCCTGATTCTCCTCGGGGCGGGAAGGTGGGTATTTGGGGAAAAGATGGGCCCCGTATTTTAACCAGTAGACGGGCGGCCTCCTGCTGGCCAATCAGCGGTGAGGATTCGCTCTCCCCTTGACCCAGGGCCTGAGTCTGGTCACTCCCATTACCCCCCACCACCACCACCAATTGGTCACTCCCATTCTCCCCCCCCCCCCACCAATTGGTCACTCCCATTCTCCCCCCCCCCCACCAATTGGTCACTCCCATTCTCCCCCCCCCCATCAATTGGTCACTCCCATTCTCCCCCCCCCCCCATCAATTGGTCACTCCCATTCTCCCCCCCCCCCCCCACCAATTGGTCACTCCCATTCTCCCCCCCCCCCCCCCACCAATTGGTCACTCCCATTCTCCCCCCCCCCCCCCCCCACCAATTGGTCACTCCCATTCTTCCCCCCCCCCCCCCCCCCCACCAATTGGTCACTCCCATTCTCCCCCCCCCCCACCAATTGGTCACTCCCATTCTTCCCCCCCCCACACCAATTGGTCACTCCCATTCACACTGTTGTCAGGCCTTGCCCGAGCGATGGGAAGGGAGGCACATTAGGTGTCCATCCATTTGGTCCAAATTTACCATAGCCTAGTGTGTCAGATCAGAACTCTGCCCGATTGCTGGTGACTACTGCAGTCGGATTCTGCCCAGGAAGGTAGAGAATTCCTGGTCTGATCAAATCCCCTCCCAGGCTGAGTGAGCAGCGAGGGGCAGCTGAGACACCCTGAGAAGCAGAAAGCTAACTGCCTCTAATTTTCCTATTCAGTCTTGATGATCACGGCTCCTGCTGAGATATATTGCCACGGGTACCTGTGCCTCCTTTTGGGTATCTCAGGAGGGGACGGGCATAGAATTTTGGCATTAAAGTTAGCCTCCCTGTCATCTTCCCCAAACACTAGGCTTTATCGAAGCAGTGAGTACGTTTAAAATGGCCCGTCGCAAGCTGGAGGAAGCCATCTTGGCAGCTGACGAGTTGAGCATCAGCGAGGAAAACAGTGAAGGTCACGAAGTGTACACGGAGCTGTGTGTGCGACAGCATGTTTTCCTCAGTAAGGACTCGTGTGGTATCTACAGTGTGCAGTTCTCTCCTGACGCACAGCACTTAGCTGTTGGATTTGGAAATGGAGCTATTCAGGTATGGGCAAGGCAAGGTAAGGTTGCCAGCGCACCCCAATGAGCACCAGTGTCTTCAGAGAAAGGGAGTGAGGGCAGGGACCCAGCAGGTCAAATCACAGTTCGATTGTGGGAACCTACTGTCTCTTGTCTTGATGTGACTCTTGGCTCAGTGGGGAGCACTCTCATCTCTAAGGCAGAAGTGGGTTCAAACCCCACTTCACAGACATGAGCCTGTAATCCAGGCTGACACTCCCAATGCAGCACTGAGGGAGCGTGGCACTGTCAGAGGTGCTGTCTTTTGGATGAGACGTTAAACGGAGGGCCTACCTGCCCCGTCAGATCCATGGACACTATTAGAGGAAGAACGGGGGGGGGAGTTCTCCCCAGTGTCCTGGGACCAATATTTATACCTCAACCAACATCATTAAAAACAGATGATCTGCTCAATATCACAATGCTGTTTGTTTGGCTGCCATGTTTCCTACGCTACAGTAGCAACTACACTGGAGGCAGGGAGCATGGCTGAGGTACTAAATGATCACTTTGTATCTGTCTTTACCAAGGAAGATGATGCTGCCCAAGCCCTGGTGAAAGAGGAGGTAGTTGAGGCATTGGATGGGCTAAAAATTGATATAGGGTGGCTGGACTTAAAGTTGATAAGTCACCAGGACCGGATGAGATGCATCCGAGGATACTGAGGGAAGTGAGGGTGGAAATTGTCGAGGTACTGGCCATAATCTTCCAATCCTCCTTAGATGGTGCCAGAGGACTGGAGAATTGGAAATGTTACAAAAAAGGTTGTGAGGATAAGCCCAGCAACTACAGGCCAGTCAGTTTAACCTCAGTGGTGAGAGAGCTTTTCGAAGCAATAATCCAGGACAAAATTAACAGTCACTTGGATAAATGTGGATTAATTAAGGAAAGCCAGCATGGATTTGTTAAAGGCAAATTGTGTTTAATGAACTTGCTTGAGTTTTGTGATGAGGTAACAGAGAGGGTTAATGAGAATAATGCAGTTGATGTGGTGTACATGGAATTCGAAAAGGCATTTGATAAAGTGCCACATAACAGGCTTGTCAGCAAAGTTAAAGCCCATGGAATAAACAGAACAGTGGCAGCATGGATATAAAGGTTACTCAGTGACAGGAAACAGAGTAGGTATGAATGGTTGCTTTTTAGACCACAGGAAGGTATACAGTGGGGTTCCCCAGGGGTCAGTGTTAGGACTGCTGTTTATCCTGAGATATATTAATGATGTAGATTTGGGTGTACTGCGCACAATTTCAAAATTTGTAGATGATACAAAACTTGGAAGTATTGTGAACTGTGAGGAGGATAATGATAAACTTCAAGAGAACATAGACAGGCTGGTGAAATTTAATGCAGAGAAATGTGAAATGATTTCCTGGAACTCCCTTCCTAACAGCACTGTGGGTGTACCTATACCCCAAAGACTGCAGCAGTTCAAGAAGGCAGCTCATCACCACCGTCTCAAGGGCATTTAGGCATGGGTGATAAATGCTGGTCTGGCCAGCGACGCCCACATCCCAGGAACGAATAAAAAAAAATCATTTTGGTTGGAAGAAAGAAGAAAGGCAATATAAAATAAAGGATACGATTCTAAAGGGAGTGCACAAATCATTGAAAGATACAGGACAGGTTGAGAGGGCGCTTAATAAAGCCTATGGGATTTGGGCTTTAATAAATAGGGGCATAGAGTACAAACACAAGGAAGTTATGATAAACCTGTATAAAACACTGGTTCAGCCTCATCTGGAGTATTGTGTCCAGCCCTAGGCACCACAATTTTAGAAGGATGTTAAGCATGAGAGAGGGTGCAGAAAAGATTCATAAGAATGGGTCAAGGGATGAGGAACTTCAGTTACGTGGATAGATTGGAGAAGCTGGGGCTGTTCTCCTTGGAGAAGAGAAGATTAAGAGGAGATTTAATGGAGATGTTCAAAATTATGCAGAGTCTGGAGAGAGTAGATCGGGAGAAACTGTTCCTGTTGGTGGAAGGATCTGGATCCAGAAGACACCAATTTAAGGTGATTGGCTAAAGAGGCAACAGCAACATGCAGTGAATGGTTAGGATCTGGAATGCACTGCCTGAGAGTGTGGTGGAGGCAGGTTTAATTGTGGTTAGGATCTGGAATGCACTGAGTGTGGTGGAGGCAGGTTTAATTGTGGTTAGGATCTGGAATGCACTGCCTGAGAGTGTGGTGGAGTCAGGTTTAATTGTGGTTAGGATCTGGAATGCACTGAGTGTGTGGTGGAGGCAGGTTTAATTGTGGTTAGGATCTGGAATGCACTGAGAGTGTGGTGGAGGCAGGTTTAATTGTGGTTAGGATCTGGAATGCACTGCCTGAGAGTATGGTGGAGTCAGGTTTAATTGTGGTTAGGATCTGGAATGCACTGCCTGAGAGTGTGGTGGAGTCAGGTTTAATTGTGGTTAGGATCTGGAATGCACTGCCTGAGAGTGTGGTGGAGTCAGGTTTAATTGTGGTTAGGATCTGGAATGCACTGAGTGTGGTGGAGGCAGGTTTAATTGTGGTTAGGATCTGGAATGCACTGAGAGTGTGGTGGAGGCAGGTTTAATTGTGGTTAGGATCTGGAATGCACTGAGAATGTGGTGGAGGCAGGTTTAATTGCGGTTAGGATCTGGAATGCACTGAGTGTGGTGGAGGCAGGTTTAATTGTGGTTAGGATCTGGAATGCACTGAGAATGTGGTGGAGGCAGGTTTAATTGCGGTTAGGATCTGGAATGCAGTGAGAGTGTGGTGGAGGCAGGTTTAATTGCGGTTAGAATCTGGAATGCAGTGAGAGTGTGGTGGAGGCAGGTTTAATTGCGGTTAGGATCTGGAATGCACTGAGAGTGTGGTGGAGGCAGGTTTAATTGTGGTTAGGATCTGGAATGCACTGAGAGTGTGGTGGAGGCAGGTTTAATTGTGGTTAGGATCTGGAATGCACTGAGAGTGTGGTGGAGGCAGGTTTAATTGTGGTTAGGATCTGGAATGCACTGAGAGTGTGGTGGAGGCAGGTTTAATTGTGGTTAGGATCTGGAATGCACTGAGTGTGGTGGAGGCAGGTTTAATTGTGGTGAGGATCTGGAATGCACTGAGAGTGGTGGAGGCAGGTTTAATTGTGGTTAGGATCTGGAATGCACTGAGAGTGTGGTGGAGCCATGTTTAAATGTGGTTAGGATCTGGAATGCACTGAGAGTGTGGTGGAGGCAGTTTTAATTGAGGCTTTCAAAAGAGAATTGGTTAATTATCTGGAGGAAAGAATGTGCAGGGCTACAGTGAAAAGCAGGGCAGTGGGACTAGGTGAGAGGCTCTTGAAGAAAGCCAGCATGGACAGAATGGGCCAAATAGTCTCATTCTGTGCTGTAACTATTCTGATTCAAAAGTACTTTATTGACTGTACAGGGCTTTGGGACAACATGAGGGCGGTGGAAGGGGCTTTGGGACGTCCTTGGGGGGTGGGGGGGAGTGAAAGGGGCTTTGGGATGTCCTGAGGGGAGTGAAAGAGGCTTTAGGATCTCCTGAGGGAGGTGAGGGGAGCTTTGGGATGTCCTGAGGGACATGAGGGGGGCTTTGGGATGTCCTGAGGGGGTGAAAGGGGCTTTGGGATGTCCTGAGGGGGTGAAAGGGGCTTTGGGACGTCCTGAGTCAGGTGAGGGGGTCTTTGGGATGTCCTGAGGGGGTGAAAGGGGCTTTGGGACGTCCTGAGGGGCTGAGGAGGGTCTTCGGGAAGTCCTGAGGGGGTGAAAGGGTCTTTGGGACGTCCTGAGGGGGTGAGGGGGTCTTTGGGGTGGCCTGAGGGGATGAAAGGGGCTTTAGGACATCCTGAGGGGGTGAGGTGGGACTTTGGGGTGTCCTGAGGGGGTGAAAGGGGCTTTGGGATGTCCTGAGGGGGTGAGGGGGGTCTTTGGGATGTCCTGAGGGGGTGAGGGGGGTCTCTGGGGTGTCCTGAGGGGGTGAGGGGGGTCTCTGGGATGTCCTGAGGGGGTGAGGGGGGTCTCTGGGGTGTCCTGAGGGGGTGAGGGGGGTCTCTGGGGTGTCCTGAGGGGGTGAGGGGGGTCTTTGGGATGTCCTGAGGGGGTGAGGGGGGTCTTTGGGATGTCCTGAGGGGGTGAGGGGGGTCTCTGGGGTGTCCTGAGGGGGTGAAAGGGGCTTTGGGATGTCCTGTTTTGAAGATGTAACATAGATCAGAATTGAGCATGTCTCAGTTGAACTAGCCCAATTTCGTTCTGTAATTTACCACATCGCTTATACCCTGTACAGGGTTTTGGTGAGACCACATCTGGAATACTTTGTGCTGTATTAGTCTCCACATTTAAGAAAGGATATACTTGCATTAGAGTCAGTACAGCGAAGGTTCACTAGATTGGTCCCTGGGAAGAGGGAGTTGTCCTATGATAGGCTGAGTAAATTGGACCTGTATTCTCTGGAGTGTAGAAGAATGAGAGGTGATCAATTGAGACATACAAGGTTCTGAAAGGGCTTGATTGGGTAGACAGTGAGAGATTATTTCCACTGGTCAGAGATTCTAAAGCACGGGACACAGACTCGAGATTATTTAGGACTGAGATGAGGAGAAATCATATGAGGCTACGGGCCAAGTGCTGGAAAATGGGATTAGAATAGATCGGTGCTTGATGGCCAGAACGGACACGATGGGCCAAAGGGCCTGTTTCTGTGCTGTAGAACTCTATGACTCTGAAATGACTTCACACAAAGTGTTGTGAATTTTTGGAATTCTCTACCCCAAAGGGTTGTAGATGCTCCATTGTTGAATATACTTTAAGACTGGGAGAAACAGATTTTTGGTGTCTCGGGGAATCAACAGATATGGCGAGCGGGTGGGAAGGGAGAGTTGAATCCTTAGGTCAGCCATGATCATAATTGAATGGCGGAGCAGGCTCGATGGGCAATATGGTCTACTCCTCCTATTTCTTGTGTTCTTGTGTACCCTCTTTGTTAATTTTTACCCCCACCTTGTTATCTGTCTGCTTTGGCTTTGACAGGTTCGTGTCTAAATATTTGTTTGTCCGCTATGTCTGATTTTCCCCTGCCTTCTCCTTCCTTCCTATCATATCTCAGGTCCTGAATGCAGAGACAGGTGAAGTTTCTTCAGAACTGTCCGTCGGACACCGGACAAGGCAAGCTATCACCGCCATGCGCTACTATCCGAAACACGTCAACTTCCTAGTGACTGCCGGGGCCGATGGGATCATATCCGCATATAACACAGAGACCGAGCGGCAAGTCGTTGGGATCAAAGGTACAGTGTGACATTGCTCGTTGAAACTCCAATGGCGGGAGGTGTTGAAGAGAGGAAATGAATTGGGAGGGAGGTGTGTAAGGGGAACCTGTAATGGAGATCAGAATCAGCAAGGATGAGGAGTAGTTCAGTGCAAAGGCTAAGGGACCAACAAAAGCCGAATATCTCAGGAAGTGTTAGGACCGAGGCGGGAGGAGTGCACTTTCTTTCTCTAGTTCCACTTCTCCACAGACCACAACATATATTTAAATGTTTACCCAGTTACCGATGTGGTCGATCATATCTTCTTTCTTCTTTGGCCTCCTTATCTCGAGAGACAATGGGTAAGCGCCTGGAGGTGGTCAGTGGTTTGTGGAGCAGCGCCTGGAGTGGCTATAAAGGCCAATTCTAGAGTGACAGGCTCTTCCACAGGTGCTGCAGATAAAATTGTTTGTCGGGGCTGTTACACAGTTGGCTCTCTCCTTGAGCTTCTGTCTTTTTTTCTGCCAACTGCTAAGTCTCTTCGACTCGCCACACTTTAGCCCCGTCTTCATGGCTGCCCACCAGCTCTGGCGAACGCTGGCAACTGACTCCCACGACTTGTGATCAATGTCACAGGACTTCATGTCGCGTTTGCAGACGTCTTTAAAGCGGAGACATGGACGGCCGGTGGGTCTGATACCAGTGGCGAGCTCGCTGTACAATGTGTCTTTGGGGATCCTGCCATCTTCCATGCGGCTCACATGGCCAATCATATACTCTACTCTTTATCCCAAAATAAAATACACCAACCAGCTTTCTTGAATAAACAACAAAATTATCAGTTTATTATAAAACAAAACTTATCCAGTAACAAAGCAAAGCATTAACAAGTAGATTGAAATATGAAAGTTCCCTTTTTAAATACCCAACACAAACATATTCGCATACACACTGGTTAAAGAAAAAACGAGAAATTCTTTCTCTATAGCGGTCTTTTACCAAACAAAACCTCAAAAAAATACTTTGGCCGAATACTTGATAATTTTTTTTATTCATTCATGGGATGTGGGCATCACTGGCCAGACCAGCATTTATTGCCCATCCCTAATTGCCCTTGAGAAGGTGGTGGTGAGCTGCTTTCTTGAACCACTGCAGTCCATGTGGGGTAGGTACACCCACAGTGCTGTTAGGAAGGGAGTTCCAGGATTTTGACCCAGCGACACTGAAGGAACGGTGATATAGTTCCAAGTCAGGATGGTGTGTGACTTGGACGGGAACTTGCAGGTGGTGATATTCCCATGCATCTGCTGCCCTTGTCCTTCTAGGTGGTAGAGGTCGCGGGTTTGGAAGGTGCTGTCTAAGGAGCCTTGGTGGGTTCCTGCAGTGCATCGTGTAGATGGTACACACTGCTGCCACTGTGTGTCGGTGGTGGAGGGAGTGATTGTGATGGTGTTCAACATGGAGGAGTACTGACTCATTAGCTGAGGGAGGGCGGTGGGTGGTAATCAGCAGGAGGTTTCCTTGCCCATGTTTGACCTGATGCCATGAGACTTCATGGGGTCCAGAGTCGATGTTGAGGACTCCCAGGGCAACTCCTTCCATACTGTATACCACTGTGCCGCCACCTCTACTGGGTCTGTCCTGCCAGTGGGACAGGAAGTACCCGGGGGTAGTGATGGCTGTGTCTGGGACATTATCTGTAAGGTATGATTCCGTGCGTATGACTATGTCAGGCTGTTGCTTGACTAGTCTGTGGGACAGCTCTCCCAACTTTGGCACAAGTCCCCAGATGTTAGTAAGGAGGACTTTGCAGGGTCGACAGGGCTGGGTTTGCCGTTGTTTCCGGTGCCTAGGTCAATGCCGGGTGGTCCATCCGGTTTCATTCCTTTTTATAGACTTTGTAGCGGTTAGATACAACTGAGTGGCTTGCTCGGCCATTTCAGAGGGCATGTAAGAGTCAACCACATTGCTGTGGGTCTGGAGTCACAAGTAGGCCAGATTAGGTAAGGACAGCAGATTTACTTCCCTAAAGGACATTCGTGAATTCTTGAAGAAAAAGGATGAGATATGTGTCTTAAAAATGGCATACAGTCTGGCCTCTGGGTGCATGTAGATGGGTCACTGGGATCTTTCCTGGAGCAGTTTTTTTCAAGCAGGTGGCATTGAGAATTAATCTGGCGGCTTCCAGATGCTTCTCTGGCGAAATGCAGCTTTGAGTTTTAGCTCTCATGCACTGGAATCGCAGGGTTTTTTCAAAGAAGTAGAGAAAGAGAAGCTGGGTATTCTTTCAACGGCTCCAAACCCAACTGCCTTCAAAATAGTGCACACCCCAACTGAACCAAAACAATATCCCAAAAGCGAAACCTCCTGACCACCATAAAGCTTGACATGTCACTTCTCTGTAAACATCTCCCCTCGAGTTGTCAAGGTTTCTGTTGTTTATTGAGTTTAAGGCTTGTGACATCCAGTAAAGGTTTGTTTTCAAACAAGACAACAAACAGTGACCCTTGTTTTTTTTAAAAAATGCATTCATGGAATCTTTTCAGTTTTCCCAAATGAACCAATATCCATAATTCTAAAATACGAGTTCTCAAAAAAAATAAAATAATTTTTAAAATAGAAGCACTTTCGCAAAAGGAAGAAACTCCCGAGTGGGGCGGCAGAGAACGAGGATTTTAAAGGCGGTGGGGTGGGTGTGGATTGAGGCATGCTGTTTAAGGAGTAGGTACCAGGTGAGGTATTGCACCAGCAGGAAGAACAGCCTTTTACAAACCTGCAGGCTCAGAGAACCTGAAGAGTAACAGGTGGTGTAAAAAGTAGTAGAGTGTTACTGTCCTGAGCATTAATGGGTCTGGGGGCATTGTGAATCTCAGACCTAGCGATCAGGGCATTGTGTTCAAACCACTGTAGCTCACCTTTTCCCTGACCCCTGTGTGACAGAATGTTGTGGTGAGATTTGTCCTGTTCCTTGAACAAGTTTACAATTTCGCCACAAGTACCCAATACATAGCTTTCCCCCCCACCTTGGTGTTCTTGCCCGCCCTGCAGTTTGCATGGTCAGTATGTGATAAAAGCATCATGTTCACACTGCGTTCTGTTATATCTTTTTGCAGAGGAGGAGAATGAGATTCACGCCCTGGATTTCTGCTCCGATGGGAGTGTCTATGCTACAGCTGGGAAGGACCGACACATCCGCTTGTATGACAGCAGAACCAGCCAGGTGAGACCCCTTGCTGGCAACGTTCAGTTCAGGCCATGTCCATTCCTTTGTTTGTTATCGAGGAGCCTCTAGGAAGGGTTGGGGGCCCATAAGAAGCTCAGGATGCTGCCGAGGTTGAAGAGAAGTTGGGGTAAATCAGTGGGATCAAGCCCGTGGATCCCCGCATCGGTGATTTGTTCTCTGCTGATGGAGAGGGTGACAGAGGTTGAGGCTGTGGAAGAGAATGTTTTTCCACCAGGAGAAAGCAGAGGATTGAAGCTAATGGGATAGCTCTACCAAAGTGCTAGCACAGGCATGATGGGTCGAATGACATCCTGTGCTGTATGATCCTGTGATTTCAGGTGCAAATAGCAGTGAGGAGCACTCCTATGTTGGGTGCAGCAGACCCAATTGTAAGGTACATCTCCCTCCTCAGTGGGATGTGGGTGTCACTGGCCAGGCCAGCATTTATTGCCCATCCCTAATTGCCCTTGGGAAGGTGGTGGTGAGCTGCCGCCTTGAACTGCTGCAGTCCATTTGGGGTAGGTACACCCACAGTGCTGTTAGGAGGGGAGTTCCAGGAGTTTAACCCAGTGACAGTGAAGGAACGGCGATATAGTTCCAAGTCAGGATGGTGTGTGGCTTGGAGGGGAACTTGCAGGTGTGGTGGTGTTCCCATGCATCTGCTGCTCTTGTCCTTCTAGGTGGTAGAGGTCGCGGGTTTGGAAGGGTTGGAATCTAAGCAATATTTAACAGTCGGCTTTCCTACCATGGGGATCACAGCCAGTCCACGACTAGAATTTATACATTTGTAGAAGTGGTCTGCAGTGGGAATTCACCTGTCCTGTTCCTCCCCTCACCTCACTCCTGGCACAGGTACTATGTCCAATTATAGTCCCTTGAGATTGCCTGATTTAGCACAGATCGGAGTCTGAGCCTGTGAACTATGTTCGAGATGGGTCAGCATGGCACTGCCCAGTTGTGTTGCTGACCATGCCATCAGGGAGCTGACAGTGTAATACCATAGCATTTGGAAATACTCTCCTTTCCTAGTATTCCTGACTTTTTTTTGGATTATCACAGTAATGATTTAAGTCCAAAAGGCTGAGCTGAATGTTCTGCTTGATTGGGGAATTCTCTTACTCTCTGATCTACAAGGTACGAGTCTCTCTTTGGATCAAGGAATTTAATTAAACATTGGAACAAACATTATTTGTTTTTAAAATGAGCAGGGGATTATCAGTAGATTCAATGTAAGGAAGGGCTCCCTCCCAATGTTGCTGGTTTCAGTGAGTTAACATTGAGTTAGCAGGTTACTGGTAAAGTGTTGCCTCGGGCTGGAGGGCTGAAAGCAGAGGTGTTGATCACAGGGGTGATGGAGCTGCCGGTGTGGATAGAGGGATAGTGGAAAAGGAGAAATGAATGGCCAGTCTCCCTCTAACTTCGCTGTATCACTGTTGTCAATTGGAGCTATTTAATGAAATGGAAACTGGCCAGAACGGAGATTTTCAGCCCGATAAAATGAAGGGTTGGGGAGCACAAAAGTGGTAACCCCTGGCCGGGCTTTATTTCCCCATCTCTTGCATCTCTCAGCCTGATCCTGGCTTCCCTGCTGTTTCTCAACAGATAGTGAAAGTATTCAAAGCTCCCGATTTCAAGAGCAGCGACAACCTCACACTGATGAGCGGTCACACGCGCCGGATCTTTGCTCTGCGATTCCACCCAGACGAGTGCCACGTCTTCCTGACCGGGGGCTGGGACAACTCCATCAAGGTACGGCTGTGCACAGTCCGACGACAGGAAGTCTGCAGCCCAAGGCAGAGACACTCGGGGAATAGCTGACCCTATCAATAACAGCAGCAACTTGCATCTGTACAGTGTTATTCAGGTAGTAAAACTTCCCGCAGGAGCACTATCAGACACCCAGCCATGTAACGAGATATTAGCACAGGTGACCAAAAGCTTGGTGAGAGGGTTAGGTTCTAAGGAGCATGTTAAAGGAAGAGAGAGAGGTTCAGGGAGGGAATTTCAGAGCTTGGGGCCCAGGCAGCTGAAGACATGGCTGCCAGTGGTGCAGCGATTAAAATCAAGGATGCTCAAGCAGAGATATCTCAGAGGGTTGTGGGGCTGGAGGAGATTAGAGAGACAGGGAGGGACGAGGCGAGGCCCTGGAGGGATTTGAAAAGTAGAATGAGAATTTGAAAATCAAGGCATTTCTGGGCCAGGAGCCAGTGTCAGTCGGCAAGCACAGGGAGCAGGTCAGTGGTACCTCCTGCAATAGTAGCTCCAAAAGCCCCTTCATTCACTCCATATAATTATATCTCCCACCCACTGCCCCATTCATCTGACAGAGTGTCAGTATGCCTGCTTCACGTTCAGTGTACATCTCTCACCATAGTGCGACAGCTTGTGAAAACTCTCAGTGACAGCTGAATTTTCTGCTTCAGATTTGGGATAAGCGAATGGAGAAGGAAGCTCGCAGGTTCATCAATGGCCCCCATATCTGTGGCCACGGTATTGATGTCAGGGTAAGCGGACAGTTTTAAATGAGTAAGCGCCGATTAAAGGCTTGGCATTGCAACGGTTTCTACTCACTTTCATCTCCTCTGCTAGGATTGAATTTCCAAGGAGCCAGTACCTCACCCAAACAAGCAGCACAGTGAGCCTCAGCAGGCAGGGGGTGTGTTCCAAGCAGATGCTGATCACATCGAACATCCACACGTGCCCTCCCAGCAGGAGCCAGTGACCGGGAGTGGTAGCCCTCGCTGGCGTCCCAGTCTAGAGGGACCTAGACCAGTGATTGAGCCTCGATCCCTGGCTGCAATAGTCTTAAAAAACAGAAAATGCTGGCAAACTCTCAGTGGGTTGTGTCAGGTCAGACAGCATGTGTGGAGAAAAGAGAGACAGAGAGAAGCAGAGTTAATGTTTCAGGTTAGTGATTGCTCGTCACAACTCACTGACTTTCCTTTCAACCATCAGCTATTCTGGTGCCTGAGTAAAAAGCCAGGATCTCTCTCTCTCTCTTCCTCCCAGGGTCTATCTCCGCCAGTTTGATGGCAGGACATTAAATCGTGTTGAGTGTTCCCGGGTCAGGGCTGCCCGTGACTTGCGTGGCACATTAATTTGTGACGTCCCTACAGTCGAACAGCCTGCAGCAACTCGGCCAGTATTAGACTACCAGCGAGCGTGAGGCGAAACATGGGGGAAAAGAGACAGTGAGTGAGGGGGGCAGGGGCGGTAAAGGGGGCAGGGGCGGTAAAGGGGGCAGGGGCGGTAAAGGAGGCAGGAAAGAGAGAATGAGGAAGCAGGATGGGTTAAAACCTCATTCTGAACGGGAGCTGGAAGGTTTTACACTGTAATCCTGTGGGCACTTACAGGGCAGCCGGATCCTGACGGGGGCTTGGGTGGCCCACAACGCACTGAAGCTCTGGGATTATCGAAGCCTGCGGCTGGAAAAAACTATTCCCTTTCCCCTGAGCATAGGACAGAGCGAATTTCTCTACACAGCGCAGTTCTGTAACAGCGAGGTGGTCATCGCCGGAGGGAGTGGAACTCACAGTGCACATGCCATCAACTGCAAAACTAATCAGGTAAAGATCGCGGGGCCCCAGACACCGGGGTTGGGGCCCCAGATACCTGGCCTGGTTGGTGACTGCGGGTCCCAGTGCATGCCAGCCTGTAGCCAGGTCAATGCCAGGGTTATTGCGGTGGGAGAGAAGGGTAAGGAATATGCTGTCCTAGGAAGGCTATGGCCCTGAACGAACTGGCCAGAGTTTGTCCTTTGACAGTGACCACAGGAGCTGCTGTCCAGCAAACCTCCTTAGCCTGGCCATGTGTAGCTCCAGTCCCACACTACAGAATTGGCCAAGCAAGCCTTTCAGTTTTAACAGTTGATCAATAAATGTGGCCTGTACAGTGTCACCATGCCCCTAGAGTCAAGGCCAGTGAGAATGGTGAAATTTCCTATTTAAATGTATGCATTATAAATAACTGAAGCATACAGAGCAGGAAGCTGCTAGGTTTGATCCTGGTCTGTTCTGGGTGGGCTGTTGGCAGCATTGGGTGGAAGAGGAAGATGCTACAGCTGGTCTCAGCATCCCGAGTTTGAAGGTTATAGGAGTCCTGCATTCCAATAACCTGCCAGCATTCCTACTGAGCAATGGCAGCATTGGATCAACAGTCCACACAGCTGAGGGCAGAAAACATGGATATGTTGGACCTGCATGTTGGGGTACGCCCCCACCCAGGGGTCACCCCTGGAGGGGGCACTTTCCGAAGAGATAGTGAAAGAAGCGCTGCAGAAACAAGGGCTAGAGATGGCACACGCTGGAAGATAGCACAGGATTAGCATAGGGGCAAAACAGGGGTGGGGAAGGACATAACGCAAGGTAAAATACTCTTTAAATTGAAGCTATCATCAATATGTAACCGTTAGTCTAGAAAATGCAGCGGGTCTTCAGGGGTTAACTTGGTGTTTCTGTCCCCTGCTTTTCCTCCACAGGATCTTGGTGGGATCGCACTGGGCAGGAACACGGTACAGGCAGTGGACAGTATCCTTGATGGTCAGCTGATTGCAGTGGCTGGAGTCAATGGAAACCTGCACATCGCCACTCTCTATTAGCCAGGCTAATATGGGGAGCTTTTCCACTTGCATACTCCTATATGCTGAACCCTTTCTACCATGTGCTGGGGTGGGGGATGGGGGCCGTGGGGTGTGCAGTGCCTAAACAACAGTTCATGACCAGAAGCCACAAGCTGTGCGCGCGTGCACATCTACACACCCCGTTTCCTTGAGATCTGCTCCAGGGAACTTGATCCTGCACCTTTCAGAAGAAGCTGCAATCGTTGGAATTCTACTTTGCAGAATTCACCATTAGAAGTTAAAGTGCATCTCAGCTTATCTAGTCCTGTAACAGCAACTTGTCAGTATGAACTCAGAAAATACCTGTAAGTTCAGCAGGATAACCATTGCCAGACCTGGCCGCAGAAAGGACTGTTAAAGCACCGGAAATCATTTTCATAGTGCAACATAGGTGAATTTTAAACTGTCTGCACTTCAGAAAATAACCGATGGATTGCGATGTGCTGCCAGTGTTATATAAATAAACCTGAATTGGGACAATGGGGTTTTGACACCAGTCAAGAGAAACTTTCACTGAACTGAATATGGCTGCCCAGCCCACAACTAGCGTGGACGCCATGCCTGCAACCAATACGGCCGCCCACCCGTAACCAACATAGGCGTCCTGCCCACAGCCAGCATGTCTCCCTACCCGCAACCAATATGGCCGCCCACCCACAACCAGCATGGCTCTCCCCCCCCACCCCATAACCAACATGGCTATTGCAGCCATGTCACAATATTTCCATTGTATCTTGACCTAGGATTGCCTACAGATTTTAGTTATTTTACAGTTATGTCATTACTTGGGTTTAGTTTAGCAAGCAGTTCTTACAGTTTATTTTTAATAAGAAATGAGGCTATGATTTCCACCTTCCTACAGCCCCACCATCTCTGTGCACAAGCCATACTAAGGATATTGCCGGGGTCTCCCCTTACCCCACAGTGTTTTCTCTGTATCCTGATACTGTCCATTCACCAGGAGAAACTGATCGCAGAATGGTTCTCTCTTCCCAAAGGTGAAATCCACAAGAGATTCCAAAGAAGGCTTTTGGAATGGGGTTGAAACAGAAATAGGGGAACCATGATTTTATGTTTAAATATGGAGAAGTGCAAGGCTGTGGATATAGGGTGGACAATCCCTATCTCTCTCATTTCAATCTAGATCTAATTGTGCAGGTTATAAAGTCTCCAATAAAATTGCTGTTTTGATTGCAACTCTTTTCCCCAGCAGTCTTCCTTCATTCTTCTTTCTTCACTGCAGCTGATTTCGGACTGACAGACCAGTTTTGCAGTACTGACAAGCCTTAACTTAACAAACACAGAGAGTACTGGAAGAATTTCACGTACACAACTTTAATATTTTCAAATGCAAAGCAAAGTGTTGAAACAGGATCCTGCCAATGAAAATACAAAGTCTGATTCTGATACAATATTGACATCTTTAAATTGAAGACATATTGAAATGAACCGGTTTAAGAGCACAGTGACAATTGCTCCTTGTCAAGTCAGCGCACACACACACACACACACACACACCACTTAGCCCAGTGGTTGATAGTGAGGAAGAAAGCTGTAGACTGCAGGAAGATATCAATGGACTAGTCAGTTGGGCAGAAAAGTGGCAAAGGGAATTCAGTCCAGAGAAGTGTGAGGTGATGCATTTGGGGAGGAGAAACAAGGCAAGAGAATACACAATAAATAGTAGGATACTGAGGAAAAAAAACAATGAGGAGGGAGAAATTAAAGTACGAGAGAAAGCTAGCTAGAAATAGAAAAACATAGTAAGTTTCTACAAGTATTTAAAAAGGAAAAGAGTAACAAAAGTGAGTGTGGGTCCTATAGAGACAGAGACTGGGGAATTAGTAATGGGAAATAAGGAAATGATAGAAGCGTTGAACAGGTATTTAGTGTCTGTCTTTACAGTAGCAGACACAAGTAACATCCCAGAAATACTTGTAAATCAAGAGGTGAAAGGGAGGGGAGGAAATTAAAACAATTACAATCATCAGGGAAAGGTACTGAGAAGACTATTAGAACTAAAGGCTGACAAGTCCCCAGGACCTGATGGCCAGCATCCCAGGGTCTTAAAGGAAGTGGCTGCTGAGGTAGTGGAGGCATTGATTGTAATCTTCCAAAATTCCCTAGACTCTGGAATGGTTCCAGCGGATTGGAGAATAGCGAATATAACTCCTCTATTCAAGAAAGGAGGGAGACAGAAAGAAGGAAGCTACAGGCCAGTTAGCCTAACATCTGTCATTGGGAAAATGATAGAATTCATAAGTAAGGAAGTTATAACAGGGCATTTAGAAAATCATAATATGATCAGGCAGAGTCAACATGGTTTTTTGAAAGGGAAATCATGTTTGACTAATTTATTAGAGTTCTTCGAGGAAGTAACAAGCAACGTGGATAAAGGGGAACCTGCAGATGTGGTGTACTTAAATTTCCAAATTCAATAAGGTGTCACATCAAAGGTTACTATACAAAGTAAGAGCTCATGGTGTAGGGGGTAACCTGTTAGCTTCGATAGAGGGTTAGCTAACAGGAGGCAGAGTGTAGGCATAAATGGGTCATTTTCGGGTTGGCAAGATGTGACAAGTGGAGTGCCACAGGGATCAATACTGGGACATCAACTATTTACAATTTATATTACTGACTTGAATGAAGGGACTGAATGTATGGTAGCTAAATTTGCTGATGACACAGGTAGGAGAGTAAGTTGTGAAGAGCAGATAAGGGGTCTGCAAAGGGCTATAGATAGGTTAAGTGAGTGGGCAAAGATTTGTCTGATGGAATATCGTGGGGAAAATGTGAAATTGTCCACTTTAGTGGGAAGAATAAAGGAAGAGAGATTGCGGAACGCTGCAGTAAAGAGGGATCTGGGTGTCTTGGTACATTAATCACAAAAAGTTAGTATGCAGATACAGCAAGTGATTAAGAAGGCAAATGGAATGTTCTTGTTTATTGCAAGGGGAATGGAATATAATAGGGAAGTTTTGCTACAGTTGTACAGGTGTTTGCTGAGACCACATCTGTAGTACTGAATAGTTTTGGTCTCCTTACTTAATAAAGAATATAATTGCATTAGAAGCAGTTCAGAGAAGGTTCACTCAACTGATACCTGGGATGAAAGGGTTACCTTATGAGGAAAGATTGGACAGGTTGGGTCTGTGTCCATTGAAGTTTAGAAGAATTAGAAGTGATCTTATTGAAACAGATCCTGCGGGGACTTGACAGGGTGGATGCTCATTTCCCCTTATGAAAGACTGGAACCAGGGAACACAGATTAAAAAGAAGGGGTCTCCCTTTCAAGACTGAGAAGAGAATTTTTTTCTCTGAGGGTCGTTAGTCTGTGTAATTCTCTTCCCCAGAGAGCAGTGAAAGCTGGGTCATTGAATATTTCTAAGGCTGAGTTAGATAGATTCTCGATTGACAAGGGAGTCAAAGGGTATAGGGGATGGACAGGAAAGTAGAATTGAGGCCACAACCAGATCAGCCATGATCAAATCAAATGGCAGAGCAGGCTCTGTAGGGTTTGAGAGTCCCTGTGGAGTCTTACTTAGGTTCAGAGCAGTACTCTAGATGTAACAGTAATGAGTGACTCAGCACCAAATAACCTATTAAAACAGAAATTTTATTGAGTAACTTTAAGTAAGTATTAAACAAAGGAAGATGACTTTATTTAAAAGAAGGAAAGGAAAATAGTATAGAAAGACAAAAAAACTTAGAGCACAACTGCTATGACCTCAAATTAGTCTGTTCACGATTATCCATCAAGTACCTAACGTACCGACTTCTGTTTAAACAATGGGAAACAACGGGGTTTTCAAGAAGATAAAAACGGTAGTTTAGACAAAACAACAGCAGCGAATATAGCCTGCTTTGACCAGCACGAAGACAAAAGAAAAGAATTCTTGGGAAAAACAAGTTCATAGTTAATATTTCTTTTTTATTTGTTCATGGGATGTGGGTGTCACTGGCTAGGTCAGCATTTATTGCCCATCCCTAATTGCCCTTGAGAAGGTGGTGGTGAGCTGCCTTCTTGAACCGCTGCAGTCCATGTGGGGTAGGTACACCCACAGTGCTGTTAGGAAGGGAGTTCCAGGATTTTGACCCAGCAACAGTGAAGGAACGGCGATATAGTTCCAAGTCAGGATGGTGTGTGACTTGGAGGGGAGCTTGCAGGTGGTGGTGTTCCCATGCATTTGCTGCCCTTGTCCTTCTAGTTGGTAGAGGTCGCGGGTTTGGAAGGTGCTGTCTGAGGAGCCGTGGTGCGTTGCTGCAGTGCATCTTAGAGATGGTACACACTGCTGCCATTGTGCGTCAGTGGTGGAGCGAGTTAATTTTGAAGGTGGTGGTTGGGATGCCAATCAAGCGGGCTGCTTTGTCCTGGATGGTGTCGAGCTTCTTAAGTGTTGTTGGAGCTGCACCCATGGAGAGTATTCCATCACACTCCTGACTTGTGCCATGTTGATGGTGGACAGGCTTTGGGGAGTCATGAGGTGAGTTACTTGCTGCAGGATTCCTAGTCTCTGACCTACTCTTGTAGCCACGGTATTTATATGGCTACTCCAGTTCAGTTTCTGGTCAATGGTAGCCCCTAGGATGTTGATAGTGGGGGATTCAGCAATTAGTATTAGCAAGTTTTACTATCATTGGCAAGTTCTATTAGTGTCACGGTGTGCAGATTCCAAGCTGATAGTGGAGATTCGAGTTTGGTGACGGGGCGGAAGTGCTCCATTTTTCTTTTTTTATACTTCTTAACCCTCCAGTATTTGGTCCCTGCTTTGTTGGAGTGGAAGGAGCTGTTTGCTGCGTACCTGGTAAGCTATTGTACTTACAATAGTCTGTAAAGTTAAGGTATGGCAGGTCAGCTTGGCCGACTGGAATGTACAGCCAGTGGCATGTGGGAAGTCATGGACGCACCATGTGTCCTAGACAAACACATCTGCAGGAAATGTCACCTGCAGAAAGAATTCCGGGTTTCGGAACTCGAGAGGTGGCTGGAGTCACTGTTGTGAATCAGCGAGGCAGAGAACTATGTGGATAGCACGTTTAGGGAGGTGGTCACACCACAGTTTAGGAGCATGCAGGCAGATAAGGAATGGGTGACCACCAGGCAGTCTAAGAGAACCAGACAGGTAGTGCAGGAGTCCCCTGATACGATCTCACTCACTAATTGGTTTTCCATTTTGGATATTGGTGAGGGTAATGGTTCCTCAGAGGAGTGCAGTCAGAGCCAAGTTTTTGGCACCACAGGTGGCTCAGCTGCACAGGAGGGGAGGAAGAGGAGTGGAAGAGCAGTAGTGACAGGGGATTCATTAGTTAGGGGAACTGACAGGCGTTTCTGCGACAGTAAATGTAACTCCAAGATGGTGTGTTGCCTCCCTGGTGTCACGGAGCAGCTGCAGGACATTCATCTGGGAGAAGGTGAACAGCCAGAGGTCGTCCACATTGGTACCAATGACATAGGTAAGAAGGGGGATGAGGTCCTGAAAGCAGATTTTAGGGAGCTAGGAAGGAGATTAAAAAGCAGGACCTCAAAGGCAGTAATCTCAGGATTACTCCCAGTCCCATGTGCTATAACAGAGACCTGGCTCAAAGAAGGGCAGGACTAGATGTTAAATACTCCTGGATTCAAGGTGTTCAGAAAAGATAGGAAAGGGAAAAAAGGGGGAGGAGTGGAAGTATTGATTAAGGAGAGATTACAATGCTGGAGAAAAAGGATGTCCCAGAGGGGTCGAGGACAGAATCAATTTGGCTAGAACCAAGGGGAAAAAAAGGTGCTGTTACATTGCAGGGTCTTGTCTCTTGGCCACCAGCTAGTGGGATGGTTGTGGAGGAACAAATGTGCAGGGAAATTACAGAGAGATGAAAAAATTATAGGGTAGTTTTAATGGGGGACTTTAATTGTATAAACATAGACTGGGATAATCGTAGTGTAAAGGGCAGTGAGGGGCGAGAGTTCCTAGAGAGTGTTCAGGAAAATTTTCTACAACAGTATGTTGCTAGTCCAATGAGAAAGGAGGCACTGCTAGACCTGGTTCTTGGGAATGAGGTGGGTCAAGTGGATCAAGTATCAGGAGGAGAACATTTAGGGGACAGTGATCATTGTATCATAATGTTTAGACTGATTATGGAAAAAGACAAAGAGCAATCCAGGGTGAGAATAATTAACTGGGAGTAGGCCAACTTCAATGGGGTAAGAATGGAGCTGGGGCGAATAAATTGGGGTCAAAAGTTGGCAGGAAAACTGGCAGATGAACAATGGACTACCTTCAAAGAAGACATAGTTTGGGCACACTCAAGGTATGTTCCCTCGAAGGAGAAAAGTAGAGCAAACAAATCCAGAGCTCCCTGGATGACAAAAGTAGAGATTCAGAAAAAGTGTGTTTATGGCAGATGCCAGTTAGAAAATACTATTGAGAACTAGGCTGACTGTAGATGATTTGAAGGGAAGTGAAAAAGCAAATAAGAGAAGCAAAGAGACAGCATGAAAAGAGACTGGCAGCTAGCATTAAAGGAAATCCCAAAGTTTTCTATAGGCATAAGGGTGGTAAAAGGAGGAGTGGGGCTGATTAGGGACTAGAAAGGGGATTTACACATGAAGGCAGAGGGCATAGCTGAGGTATTAAATGAATACTTTGCATCTGTCTTCACCAAGGAAGAAGGTGCAACCCAGGCAATGTTGAAAGAGGAGGTAGGTCAGACACTAGAGGGGTTTAAAATTGATAAAGAGGAAGTATTGGATAGGCTGTCTGTATTGAAAGTGGATAAAGCACCAGGGTCAGATGAAATGCATCCAAGGATACTGAGGGAAGTGAGGGTGGAAATCGCAGAGGCACTGGCCATAATTTTTCAGTGTTCCTTAGTCTCGGGGGTGGTGTCAGAGAACTGGAGAATTCACAAAAGGGTGTAAAGATAAGTCCACTAACTACAGGCTAGTCAGTTTAACTTTGGTAATGGGAAATCTTTTAGAAAAGATAACACGGGACAACATTAATAGTCATATGGACAAATGCAAGTTAATTAAGTAAAGCCAGCATGGATTTCTTAAGGGAAAATCATGCTTAACGAATTTGCTGGAGTTTTTTGAGGAGGTAACAGAGAGGGTTGATGAGGGCAATGCTGTTGATGTGGTGTACATGGACTTTCA
The DNA here is from genome assembly GCF_036365525.1 of Heterodontus francisci. NCBI lineage: Eukaryota > Metazoa > Chordata > Chondrichthyes > Heterodontiformes > Heterodontidae > Heterodontus > Heterodontus francisci. Next base: position 411,536 of record NW_027140691.1, on the reverse strand, counting down.
AAAGGCATTTGATACAATGCCACACAACAGACTAGTGAGCAAACTTGTAGCTCCTGGAATAATAGGGACAGCAGCAACATGGATACGAAATTGGCTGAGTGACAGGAAACAATGAGCAGTGGTTAGTGGATGTTTTTCGGGCTGGAGGAAGGTTTGTAGTGGAGTTCCCCAGGAGTCAGTGTTGGGACCCTTGATTTTCCTGATATATATTAATGACCTAGACCTTGATGTACAGGGCACAAAATCAAAGTTTACAGATGATACGAAACTTGGAAGCAGAGTGAACTGTGAGGAGGATAGTGTAGAACTTCAAAAGGACATAGACAAGTTAGTGGAATGGGCAGACAGGTGGCAGATGAAGTTCAATACAGAGAAATGTGAAGTGATTTATTTTGGCAGGAAGAACATGGAGAGACAAAATAAAATAAAGGGTACAATTCTAAAGGGGGTGCAGGAACAGAGGGACCTGGGGGTATATGTGCATAAGTCATTGAAGGTGGCAGGACAGGTTGAGAGAGCGGTTAATAAAGCATACAGTATCCTGGGCTTTATTAATAGGGGCAGAGAGTACAAGAGCAAGGAAGTTATGTTGAAATTGTATAAGACACAAGTTCAGCCTCAGCTGGAGTATTGCGTCCAGTTCTGGGTGCCGCATTTGAGGATAGACGTGAGGACAGTGGAAAGAGTATAGAAAAGATTCACAAGATCCCAGGGATGAGGAATTTCAGTTATGAAGATAGATTGGAGAGGTTAGGACTGTTTTCCTTGAAGAGAAGGCTGAGAGGTGATTTGATAGAGGTATTCAAAATCATGAGGGGTCTGGACAGAGTAGATAGAGAGAAACTGTTCCCACTCATGAAAGGATCGAGAATGAGAGGGCACAGATTTAAAGTATTTGTTAAGAGAAGCAAAAGTGACATGAGGAAAAACTTTTTCACACAGCGAGTGGTTAAGGTCTGGAATGCGCTGCCTGAGAGTGTGGTGGAGGCAGATTCAATTGAAACTAAACCAGAGGGAGATTACTGTATTTAGTTAGCATTTAATATTTATTGTAGAAATCTAGCACGAGGGACCATATAGTTAAGTGTATCATAATTTAGTAAGTATTTATTTATTTCATATTAATTAACTAATTAGCGCTAGAAATGACAGTTAGAGGGGTGAAGTGCTTCACCTGTGAGATGTGGGAGGTCCGTGACGCTTCCAGCGTTCCGGGCGACTACATCTGCAGGAAGAGTACCCAGTTGCAGCTCCTCACAGACCGCATGGATCGGTTGGAGCGGCAACTGGATGCACTTAGGAGCATTCAGGTGGCGGAAAGCGTCATAGACAGGAGTTTTAGAGAAGTGGTTACACCCAAAGTGCAGGCAGATAGATGGGTGACCGCTAGAAGGGGCAGGCAGTCAGTGCAGGAATCCCCTGTGGCTATCCCCCTCTCTAACAAGTATACCATTCTGGATACTGTTGGGGGGGATGGCCTCTCGGGAAAACAGCAGCAGCCAGAGCAGTGGCACCACGGCTAGCACTGTTGTTCAGCAGGGAGGGACAAAGCGTAGAAGAGCAATAGTTATAGGGGAATCTATAGTCAGGGGCACAGATAGGCGCTTCTGTGGATGTGAAGGAGACTCCAGGATGGTATGTTGCCTCCCTGGTGCCAGGGTCAAGGATGTCTCTGAACGGACAGGGGGCATTCTGAAGGGGGAGGGTGAACAGCCAGAGGTTGAGGTACACATCGGTACCAACGACATAGGCAGGAAGAGTGATGAGGTCCTGCAGGGGGAGTTTAGGGAGTTAGGTAGTAAGTTAAAAAACAGGACCTCCAGGGTTGTAATCTCAGGATTACTAACTGTGCCACGTGCCAGTGAGGTGAGAAATAGGAAGATAGTGCAGCTAAACACGTGGCTGAACAGCTGGTGTAGAAGGGAGGGTTTCAGATATCTGGACCATTGGGATCTCTTCAGGGACAGATGGGACCTGTACAAGAAGGACGGGTTGCATCTAAACTGGAGGGGCACTAATATCCTGGCTGCAATGTTTGCTAGCGTCACTCGGGAGGGTTTAAACTAGTGTGACGGGGGTGGGAACCAGAGCAGTAGGACAGCAAGTGAAATAAATGAGGACATAGTAAATAAGGCCAGCAGGACTAAGAGGAAGAGCAGGCAGGGAGATGTTGCTGAGCACAGCGGGACTGGTGGTCTGAAGTGCATTTGTTTCAATGCAAGAAGTATAACAGGTAAGGCAGATGAACTTAAAGCTTGGATTAGTACTTGGAAATATGATGTTGTTGCGATTACAGAGACTTGGTTGAGGAAAGGGCAGGATTGGCAGCTAAATGTTCCAGGCTTTAGAAGCTTCAGGCGGGATAGAGGGGGATGTAAAAGGGGTGGGGGAGTTGTATTACTGGTTAAGAAGAATATCACAGCTGTACTGCAGGAGGACACCTCAGAGGGGTCACGCAGCGAGGCAATATGGGTGGAGCTCAGGAATAGGAAGGGTGCAGTCACGATGTTGGGGGTTTACCACAGGCCTCCCAACAGCCAGCGGGAGGTAGAGGAGCAGATATGTAGACAGATTTTGGAAAGATGTAAAGGTAACAGGGTTGTGGTGGTGGGTGATTTTAACTTCCCCTATATTGACAGGGAATCACTTAGTGCGAGGGGCTTGGATGGGGCAGAATTTGTGAGAAGCATCCAGGAGGGCTTCTTGAAACAGTATGTAGATAGTCCAACTAGGGATGGGGCCATTCTGGACCTGGTATTGGGGAATGAGCCCGGCCAGGTAATCGAAGTTTCAGTGGGGGAGCATTTCGGGAGCAGTGACCATAATTCCATAAGTTTTAAGGTACTTGTGGATAAGGATAAGAGTAGTCCTCGGGTGAAGGTGCCAAACTGGGGGAAGGCTAACAATATTAGGCAGGAACTGAAGAATTTAGATTGGGGGCGGCTGTTTGAGGGTAAATCAACGTCTGACATGTGGGAGTCTTTCAAATGTCAGCTGATTAGAATCCAGGACCGGCATGTTCCTGTGAGGAATAAGGATAAGTTTGGCAAGTTTCGGGAAGCTTGGATAACCCTGGATATTGTGAGCCTAGTCAAAAAGAAAAAGGAAGCATTCATAAGGGCTGGAAGGCTAGGAACAGATGAAGCACTTGAGGAATATAAAGACAGTAGGAAGGAACTTAAGCAAGGAGTTAGGAGGGCTAAAAGGGGTCATGAAAAGTCATTGGCAAACAGGATTAAGGAAAATCCCAAGGCTTTTTATACGTATATAAAGAGCAAGAGGGTAACCAGGGAAAGGGTTGGCCCACTCAAGGACAGAGATAGGAATCTATGTGTGGAGCCAGAGGAAATGGGCGAGGTGCTAAATGAGTACTTTGCATCAGTATTTACCAAAGAGAAGGACTTGGTGGATGATGAGCCTAGGGAAGGGAGTGCAGATCGTCTCAGTCATCTCAATATCAAAAAGGAGGAGGTGTTGGGTGTCTTGCAAAGCATTAAGGTAGATAAGTCCCCAGGGCCTGATGGGATCTACCCTAGGATACTGAGGGAGGCAAGGGAAGAAATTGCTGGGGCCTTGACAGAAATCTTTGCATCCTCATTGGCCACAGGTGAGGTCCCAGAGGACTGGAGAATAGCCAATGTTGTTCCTTTGTTTAAGAAGGGTAGCAAGGATAATCCAGGAAATTACAGCCTGGTGAGTCTTACGTCAGTGGTAGGGAAATTATTAGAGAGGATTCTTCGGGACAGGATTTGCCCCATTTGGAAACAAACAAACTTATTAGTGAGAGACAGCATGGTTTTGTGAAGGGGAGGTCGTGTCTTACTAATTTGATTGAGTTTTTTGAGGAAGTGACGAAGATGATTGATGAAGGAAGGGCGGTGGATGTTATCTATATGGACTTTAGTAAAGCCTTTGATAAGGTCCCGCATGGCAGACTGGTACAAAAGGTGAAGTCACACAGGATCAGAGGTGAGCTGGCAAGACGGATACAGAACTGGCTCAGTCATAGAAGACAGAGGGTATCAGTGGAAGGGTGCTTTTCTGAATGGAGGATGTGACTAGTGGTGTTCCGCAGGGATCAGTGCTGGGACCTTTGCTGTTTGTAGTATATATAAATGATTTGGAGGAAAATGTAGCTGGTCTGATTAATAAGTTTGCGGACGACACAAAGGTTGGTGGAGTTGCGGATAGTGATGAGGATTGTCAGAGGATACAGCAGGATATAGATCGGTTGGAGACTTGGGCGGAGAAATGGCAGATGGAGTTTAATCCGGACAAATGTGAGGTAATGCATTTTGGAAGATCTAATGCAGGTGGGAAGAATACAGTAAATGGCAGAGCCCTTAGGAGTATTGACAGGCAGAGAGATCTGGGCGTACAGGGCCACAGGTCACTGAAAGTGGCAACGCAGGTGGATAAGGTAGTCAAGAAGGCATACGGCATGCTTGCCTTCATCGGTCGGGGCATAGAGTATAAAAATTGGCAAGTCATGTTGCAGCTGTACAGAACCTTAGGCCACACTTAGAATATTGCGTGCAATTCTGGTCGCCACACTATCAGAAGGACGTGAAGGCTTTGGAGAGGGTACAGAGGAGGTTTACCAGGATGTTGCCTGGTCTGGAGGGCATTAGCTATGAGGAGAGGTTGGATAAACTCGGATTGTTTTCACTGGAACGACGGAGGTGAAGGGGGCGACATGATAGAGGTTTACAAAGTTATGAGTGGCATGGACAGAGTGAATACTCAGAAGCTTTTTCCCAGGGTGGAAAAGTCAGTTACTAGGGGACATAGGTTTAAGGTGCGAGGGGCAAAGTTTAGAGGGGATGTGTGAGGCAAGTTTTTTACACAGAGGGTGGTGAGTGCCTGGAACCTGCTGCCGGGGGAGGTGCTGGAAGCAGGTACGATAGTGACGTTTAAGAGACATCTTGACAAATATATGAATAGGAAGGGAATAGAGGGATATGGGCCCCGGAAGTGCAGAAGGTTTTAGTTTAGGCAGGCATCAAGATCGGCGCAGGCGTGGAGGGCCGAATGGCCTGTTCCTGTGCTGCACTGTTCTTTGTTCTTTGTTTGTTCTTTTGAAACATTCAAAAAGGAATTAGACAGTTATATGAAAAGGAAGAATGTGCAGGGTTACGGGGAGAAGGCTGGGGAATGGAACTGAGGGAGTGGCACTTTCAGAGAGCCAGTGCGGACACGATGGGCTGAATGGCCTCCTTCGGTGCTGCAACAATTCTGTGATTCTGTAATGCCATGGAACATCAAGGGGAGATGGTTAGATTCTCTCTTGTTGGATATGGTCAAGGAAGGTCATTAATGAAGTAGCTGAAGATGTTTGGGCCTGGGACACTACCCTGAGGAACTCCTGCAGTGATGTCCTGGAGCTGAGCTGATTGACCTCCAACAACCACAACCATCTTCCTTTTTTATATATAAAATAAAAACAAGAAATGCTGGAAATACTCGGCAGGTCTGGCAGCATCTGTGGAGAGAGAAGCAGAGTTAACGTTTCAGGTCAGTGACCCTTCTTCTGAACTAGATATTCATTCCTGGGTTGTGGGTGTCACTGGCCAGTCCAGCATTTATTGCCCATCCCTAACTGCCCTTGAAAAGGTGGTGGTGAGCTGCCTTCTTCAACCGCTGCAGTCCATGTGGGGTAGGTACACCCACAGTGCTGTTAGGAAGGGAGTTCCAGGATTTTGACCCAGCGACAGTGAAGGAACGGCGATATAGTTCCAAGTCAGGATGGTGTGTGACTTGGAGGGGAACTTGCAGGTGGTGGTGTTCCCATGTATTTGCTGCCCTTGTTCTTCTAGTTGGTAGAGGTCGCGGGTTTGGAAGGTGCTGTCGAAGGAGCCTTGGTGCATTGCTGCAGTGCATCTTGTAGATGGTACACACTGCTGCCACTGTGTGTCGGTGGTGGAGGGAGTGAATGTTTGTAGATGGGGTGCCAATCAAGCGGGCTGCTTTGTCCTGGATGGTGTCGAGCTTCTTGAGTGTTGTTGGAGCTGCACCCATCCAGGCAAGTGGAGAGTATTCCATCACACTCCTGACTTGTGCCTTGTAGATGGTGGACAGGCTTTGGGGAGTCAGGAGGTGAGTTACTCACCACAGGATTCCTTGCTTCTGACCTGCTCTTGTAGCCACGGTACTTATATGGCTACTCCAGTTCAGTTTCTGGTCAATGGTAACCACTAGGATGTTGATAGTGGGGGATTCAGTGATGGTAATGCCATTGAATGTCAAGTGGAGATGGTTAGATTCTCTTTTGTTGGAGATGGTCATTGCCTGGCACTTGTGTGGCGCGAATGTTACTTGCCACTTACCAGCCCAAGCCTGGATATTGTCCAGGTCTTGCTGTATTTCTACACAGACTTCAGACTCTGAGGAGTCACGAATGGTGCTGAACATTGTGCAATCATCAGTGAACATCCCCACTTCAGACCTTATGATGGGAGGGAGGTCATTGATGAAGCAGCTGAAGATGGTTGGGCCTGGGACACTACCCGGAGGTACCGTGTCGTTCTGTCATCGACTGAGTCACCGACCGTGTCGTTCTGTCATCGACTGAGTCACCGACCGTGTCGTTCTGTCGTCGACTGAGTCACCGACCGTGTCGTTAGATCGTCGACTGAGTCACCGACCGTGTCGTTAGATCGTCGACTGAGTCACCGACCGTGTCGTTAGATTGTCGACTGAGTCACCGACCGTGTCGTTAGATCGTCGACTGAGTCACCGACCGTGTCGTTAGATTGTCGACTGAGTCACCGACCGTGTCGTTAGATCATCGACTGAGTCACCGACCGTGTCGTTCTGTCGTCGACTGAGTCACCGACCGTGTCGTTCTATCGTCGACTGAGTCACCGACCGTGTCGTTCTATCGTCGACTGAGTCACCGACCGTGTCGTTAGATCGTCGACTGAGTCACCGACCGTGTCGTTCTGTTGTCGACTGAGTCACCGACCGTGTCGTTCTGTCGTCGACTGAGTCACCGACCGTGTCGTTCTGTCGTCGACTGAGTCACCGACCGTGTCGTTAGATCGTCGACTGAGTCACCGACCGTGTCGTTCTGTCGTCGACTGAGTCACCGACCGTGTCGTTAGATCGTCGACTGAGTCACCGACCGTGTCGTTCTGTTGTCGACTGAGTCACCGACCGTGTCGTTCTGTCGTCGACTGAGTCACCGACCGTGTCGTTCTGTCGTCGACTGAGTCACCGACCGTGTCGTTCTGTCGTCGACTGAGTCACCGACCGTGTCGTTAGATCATCGACTGAGTCACCGACCGTGTCGTTAGATTGTCGACTGAGTCACCGACCGTGTCGTTAGATCATCGACTGAGTCACCGACCGTGTCGTTCTGTCGTCGACTGAGTCACCGACCGTGTCGTTCTGTTGTCGACTGAGTCACCGACCGTGTCGTCAGATCGTCGACTGAGTCACCGACCGTGTCGTTCTATCGTCGACTGAGTCACCGACCGTGTCGTTCTGTCGTCGACTGAGTCACCGACCGTGTCGTTAGATCGTCGACTGAGTCACCGACCGTGTCGTTCTGTCGTCGACTGAGTCACCGACCGTGTTGTTCTGTCGTCGACTGAGTCACCGACCGTGTCGTTCTGTCGTCGACTGAGTCACCGACCGTGTCGTTAGATCATCGACTGAGTCACCGACCGTGTCGTTCTGTCGTCGACTGAGTCACCGACCGTGTCGTTCTGTCGTCGACTGAGTCACCGACCGTGTCGTTCTGTCGTCGACTGAGTCACCGACCGTGTCGTTAGATCGTCGACTGAGTCACCGACCGTGTCGTTCTGTCGTCGACTGAGTCACCGACCGTGTCGTTCTGTCGTCGACTGAGTCACCGACCGTGTCGTTCTGTCGTCGACTGAGTCACCGACCGTGTCGTTAGATCGTCGACTGAGTCACCGACCGTGTCGTTCTATCGTCGACTGAGTCACCGACCGTGTCGTTCTGTTGTCGACTGAGTCACCGACCGTGTCGTTAGATCGTCGACTGAGTCACCGACCGTGTCGTTCTATCGTCGACTGAGTCACCGACCGTGTCGTTCTATCGTCGACTGAGTCACCGACCGTGTCGTTAGATCGTCGACTGAGTCACCGACCGTGTTGTTCTGTCGTCGACTGAGTCACCGACCGTGTCGTTCTGTCGTCGACTGAGTCACCGACCGTGTCGTTCTGTCGTCGACTGAGTCACCGACCATGTCGTTAGATCGTCGACTGAGTCACCGACCGTGTCGTTCTGTTGTCGACTGAGTCACCGACCGTGTCGTTCTGTTGTCGACTGAGTCACCGACCGTGTCGTTAGATCGTCGACTGAGTCACCGACCGTGTCGTTCTATCGTCGACTGAGTCACCGACCGTGTCGTTCTATCGTCGACTGAGTCACCGACCGTGTCGTTAGATCGTCGACTGAGTCACCGACCGTGTCGTTAGATCGTCGACTGAGTCACCGACCGTGTCGTTAGATCATCGACTGAGTCACCGACCGTGTCGTTCTGTCGTCGACTGAGTCACCGACCGTGTCGTTCTGTCGTCGACTGAGTCACCGACCGTGTCGTTCTGTCGTCGACTGAGTCACCGACCGTGTCGTTCTGTCGTCGACTGAGTCACCGACCGTGTCGTTAGATCGTCGACTGAGTCACCGACCGTGTCGTTAGATCGTCGACTGAGTCACCGACCGTGTCGTTCTGTCGTCGACTGAGTCACCGACCGTGTCGTTAGATCGTCGACTGAGTCACCGACTGTGTCGTTAGATCATCGACTGAGTCACCGACCGTGTCGTTCTGTCGTCGACTGAGTCACCGACCGTGTCGTTCTGTCGTCGACTGAGTCACCGACCGTGTCGTTCTGTCGTCGACTGAGTCACCGACCGTGTCGTTCTGTCGTCGACTGAGTCACCGACCGTGTCGTTCTGTCGTCGACTGAGTCACCGACCGTGTCGTTAGATCGTCGACTGAGTCACCGACCGTGTCGTTCTGTCGTCGACTGAGTCATCGACCGTGTCGTTCTGTCGTCGACTGAGTCACCGACCGTGTCGTTCTGTCGTCGACTGAGTCACCGACCGTGTCGTTCTGTCGTCGACTGAGTCACCGACCGTGTCGTTCTATCGTCGACTGAGTCACCGACCGTGTCGTTCTATCGTCGACTGAGTCACCGACGGTGTCGTTACAAAATCGACTGAGTCACCGACCGTGTCGTTCTGTCGTCGACTGAGTCACCGACCGTGTCGTTAGATCGTCGACTGAGTCACCGACCGTGTCGTTAGATCGTCGACTGAGTCACCGACCGTGTCGTTAGATCGTCGACTGAGTCACCGACCGTGTCGTTCTGTCGTCGACTGAGTCACCGACCGTGTCGTTAGATCATCGACTGAGTCACCGACCGTGTCGTTAGATCGTCGACTGAGTCACCGACCGTGTCGTTAGATCGTCGACTGAGTCACCGACCGTGTCGTTCTGTCGTCGACTGAGTCACCGACCGTGTCGTTCTGTCGTCGACTGAGTCACCGACCGTGTCGTTCTGTCGTCGACTGAGTCACCGACCGTGTCGTTCTGTCGTCGACTGAGTCACCGACCGTGTCGTTAGATCGTCGACTGAGTCACCGACCGTGTCGTTAGATCATCGACTGAGTCACCGACCGTGTCGTTAGATCATCGACTGAGTCACCGACCGTGTCGTTCTGTCGTCGACTGAGTCACCGACCGTGTCGTTCTGTCGTCGACTGAGTCACCGACCGTGTCGTTAGATCGTCGACTGAGTCACCGACCGTGTCGTTAGATCGTCGACTGAGTCACCGACCGTGTCGTTCTGTCGTCGACTGAGTCACCGACCGTGTCGTTCTGTCGTCGACTGAGTCACCGACCGTGTCGTTCTGTCGTCGACTGAGTCACCGACCGTGTCGTTCTGTCGTCGACTGAGTCACCGACTGTGTCGTTAGATCGTCGACTGAGTCACCGACCGTGTCGTTCTGTCGTCGGCTGAGTCACCGACCGTGTCCTTAGATCGTCGACTGAGTCACCGACCGTGTCGTTAGATCGTCGACTGAGTCACCGACCGTGTCGTTAGATCGTCGACTGAGTCACCGACCGTGTCGTTCTGTCGTCGACTGAGTCACCGACCGTGTCGTTCTGTCGTCGACTGAGTCACCGACCGTGTCGTTCTGTCGTCGACTGAGTCACCGACCGTGTCGTTAGATCGTCGACTGAGTCACCGACCGTGTCGTTAGATCATCGACTGAGTCACCGACCGTGTCGTTAGATCATCGACTGAGTCACCGACCGTGTCGTTCTGTCGTCGACTGAGTCACCGACCGTGTCGTTAGATCGTCGACTGAGTCACCGACCGTGTCGTTCTGTCGTCGACTGAGTCACCGACCGTGTCGTTAGATCGTCGACTGAGTCACCGACCGTGTCGTTAGATCGTCGACTGAGTCACCGACCGTGTCGTTCTGTCGTCGACTGAGTCACCGACCGTGTCGTTCTGTCGTCGACTGAGTCACCGACCGTGTCGTTCTGTCGTCGACTGAGTCACCGACCGTGTCGTTAGATCGTCGACTGAGTCACCGACCGTGTCGTTCTGTCGTCGACTGAGTCACCGACCGTGTCGTTAGATCGTCGACTGAGTCACCGACCGTGTCGTTCTGTCGTCGACTGAGTCACCGACCGTGTCGTTAGATCGTCGACTGAGTCACCGACCGTGTCCTTAGATCGTCGACTGAGTCACCGACCGTGTCCTTAGATCGTCGACTGAGTCACCGACCGTGGCCTTAGATCGTCGACTGAGTCACCGACCGTGTCGTTAGATCGTCGACTGAGTCACCGACCGTGTCGTTCTGTCGTCGACTGAGTCACCGACCGTGTCGTTAGATCGTCGACTGAGTCACCGACCGTGTCGTTAGATCGTCGACTGAGTCACCGACCGTGTCGTTCTGTCGTCGACTGAGTCACCGACCGTGTCGTTAGATCGTCGACTGAGTCACCGACCGTGTCGTTCTGTCGTCGTCTGAGTCACCGACCGTGTCGTTCTGTCGTCGTCTGAGTCACCGACCGTGTCGTTAGATCGTCGACTGAGTCACCGACCGTGTCGTTAGATCGTCGACTGAGTCACCGACCGTGTAGTTCTGTCGTCGACTGAGTCACCGACCGTGTCGTTCTGTCGTCGACTGAGTCACCGACCGTGTCGTTAGATCGTCGACTGAGTCACCGACCGTGTCGTTCTGTCGTCGACTGAGTCACCGACCGTGTCGTTCTGTCGTCGACTGAGTCACCGACCGTGTCGTTAGATCGTCGACTGAGTCACCGACCGTGTCGTTCTGTCGTCGTCTGAGTCACCGACCGTGTCGTTCTGTCGTCGTCTGAGTCACCGACCGTGTCGTTAGATCGTCGACTGAGTCACCGACCGTGTCGTTAGATCGTCGACTGAGTCACCGACCGTGTCGTTCTGTCGTCGACTGAGTCACCGACCGTGTTGTTCTGTCGTCGTCTGAGTCACCGACCGTGTCCTTAGATCGTCGACTGAGTCACCGACCGTGTCGTTAGATCGTCGACTGAGTCACCGACCGTGTCGTTAGATCGTCGACTGAGTCACCGACCGTGTCGTTAGATCGTCGACTGAGTCACCGACCGTGTCGTTAGATCATCGACTGAGTCACCGACCGTGTCGTTCTGTCGTCGACTGAGTCACCGACCGTGTCGTTCTGTCGTCGACTGAGTCACCGACCGTGTCGTTAGATCGTCGACTGAGTCACCGACCGTGTCGTTAGATCGTCGACTGAGTCACCGACCGTGTCGTTAGATCATCGACTGAGTCACCGACCGTGTCGTTCTGTCGTCGACTGAGTCACCGACCGTGTCGTTCTGTCGTCGACTGAGTCACCGACCGTGTCGTTAGATCGTCGACTGAGTCACCGACCGTGTCGTTGGATCGTCGACTGAGTCACCGACCGTGTCGTTGGATCGTCGACTGAGTCACCGACCGTGTCGTTCTGTCGTCGACTGAGTCACCGACCGTGTCGTTCTGTCGTCGACTGAGTCACAGACCGTGTCGTTAGATCGTCGACTGAGTCACCGACCGTGTCGTTAGATCGTCGACTGAGTCACCGACCGTGTCGTTAGATCGTCGACTGAGTCACCGACCGTGTCGTTCTTTCGTCGACTGAGTCACCGACCGTGTCGTTAGATCGTTGACTGAGTCACCGACCGTGTCGTTAGATCGTCGACTGAGTCACCGACCGTGTCGTTCTGTCGTCGACTGAGTCACCGACCGTGTCATTCTGTCGTGGACTGAGTCACCGACCGTGTCGTTAGATCGTCGACTGAGTCACCGACCGTGTCGTTAGATCGTCGACTGAGTCACCGACCGTGTCGTTAGATCGTCGACTGAGTCACCGACCGTGTCGTTAGATCGTCGACTGAGTCACCGACCGTGTCGTTCTTTCGTCGACTGAGTCACCGACCGTGTCGTTAGATCGTCGACTGAGTCACCGACCGTGTCGTTCTGTCGTCGACTGAGTCACCGACCGTGTCGTTAGATCGTCGACTGAGTCACCGACCGTGTCGTTAGATCGTCGACTGAGTCACCGACCGTGTCGTTAGATCGTCGACTGAGTCACCGACCGTGTCGTTAGATCGTCGACTGAGTCACCGACCGTGTCGTTAGATCGTCGACTGAGTCACCGACCGTGTCGTTAGATCGTCGACTGAGTCACCGACCGTGTCGTTCTTTCGTCGACTGAGTCACCGACCGTGTCGTTAGATCGTCGACTGAGTCACCGACCGTGTCGTTAGATCGTCGACTGAGTCACCGACCGTGTCGTTCTTTCGTCGACTGAGTCACCGACCGTGTCGTTAGATCGTCGACTGAGTCACCGACCGTGTCGTTAGATCGTCGACTGAGTCACCGACCGTGTCGTTCTGTCGTCGACTGAGTCACCGACCGTGTCGTTAGATCGTCGACTGAGTCACCGACCGTGTCGTTAGATCGTCGACTGAGTCACCGACCGTGTCGTTAGATCGTCGACTGAGTCACCGACCGTGTCGTTAGATCGTTGACTGAGTCACCGACCGTGTCGTTAGATCGTCAACTGAGTCACCGACCGTGTCGTTCTGTCGTCGACTGAGTCACCGACCGTGTCGTTAGATCGTCGACTGAGTCACCGACCGTGTCGTTAGATCATCGACTGAGTCACCGACCGTGTCGTTCTGTCGTCGACTGAGTCACCGACCGTGTCGTTCTGTCGTCGACTGAGTCACCGACCGTGTCGTTAGATCGTCGACTGAGTCACCGACCGTGTCGTTCTGTTGTCGACTGAGTCACCGACCGTGTCGTTAGATCGTCGACTGAGTCACCGACCGTGTCGTTCTGTTGTCGACTGAGTCACCGACCGTGTCGTCAGATCGTCGACTGAGTCACCGACCGTGTCGTTCTATCGTCGACTGAGTCACCGACCGTGTCGTTCTGTCGTCGACTGAGTCACCGACCGTGTCGTCAGATCGTCGACTGAGTCACCGACCGTGTCGTTCTGTCGTCGACTGAGTCACCGACCGTGTCGTTAGATCGTCGACTGAGTCACCGACCGTGTCGTTCTATCGTCGACTGAGTCACCGACCGTGTCGTTCTGTCGTCGACTGAGTCACCGACCGTGTTGTTCTGTCGTCGACTGAGTCACCGACCGTGTCGTTCTGTCGTCGACTGAGTCACCGACCGTGTCGTTAGATCATCGACTGAGTCACCGACCGTGTCGTTCTGTCGTCGACTGAGTCACCGACCGTGTCGTTCTGTCGTCGACTGAGTCACCGACCGTGTCGTTCTATCGTCGACTGAGTCACCGACCGTGTCGTTCTATCGTCGACTGAGTCACCGACCGTGTCGTTCTATCGTCGACTGAGTCACCGACCGTGTCGTTAGATCGTCGACTGAGTCACCGACCGTGTTGTTCTGTCGTCGACTGAGTCACCGACCGTGTCGTTCTGTCGTCGACTGAGTCACCGACCGTGTCGTTCTGTCGTCGACTGAGTCACCGACCATGTCGTTAGATCGTCGACTGAGTCACCGACCGTGTCGTTCTGTTGTCGACTGAGTCACCGACCGTGTCGTTCTGTTGTCGACTGAGTCACCGACCGTGTCGTTAGATCGTCGACTGAGTCACCGACCGTGTCGTTCTATCGTCGACTGAGTCACCGACCGTGTCGTTCTATCGTCGACTGAGTCACCGACCGTGTCGTTAGATCGTCGACTGAGTCACCGACCGTGTTGTTCTGTCGTCGACTGAGTCACCGACCGTGTCGTTCTGTCGTCGACTGAGTCACCGACCGTGTCGTTCTGTCGTCGACTGAGTCACCGACCGTGTCGTTAGATCGTCGACTGAGTCACCGACCGTGTCGTTCTGTCGTCGACTGAGTCACCGACCGTGTCGTTCTGTCGTCGACTGAGTCACCGACCGTGTCGTTAGATCGTCGACTGAGTCACCGACTGTGTCGTTAGATCGTCGACTGAGTCACCGACCGTGTCGTTCTGTCGTCGACTGAGTCACCGACCGTGTCGTTAGATCGTCGACTGAGTCACCGACCGTGTCGTTCTGTCGTCGACTGAGTCACCGACCGTGTCGTTAGATCGTCGACTGAGTCACCGACCGTGTCGTTCTATCGTCGACTGAGTCACCGACCGTGTCGTTCTGTCGTCGACTGAGTCACCGACCGTGTCGCTAGATCGTCGACTGAGTCACCGACCGTGTCGTTCTGTCGTCGACTGAGTCATCGACCGTGTCGTTCTGTCGTCGACTGAGTCACCGACCGTGTCGTTCTATCGTCGACTGAGTCACCGACCGTGTCGTTCTGTCGTCGACTGAGTCACCGACCGTGTCGTTCTGTCGTCGACTGAGTCACCGACCGTGTCGTTCTGTCGTCGACTGAGTCACCGACCGTGTCGTTCTATCGTCGACTGAGTCACCGACCGTGTCGTTCTATCGTCGACTGAGTCACCGACGGTGTCGTTACAAAATCGACTGAGTCACCGACCGTGTTGTTAGATCGTCGACTGAGTCACCGACCGTGTCGTTAGATCGTCGACTGAGTCACCGACCGTGTCGTTAGATCGTCGACTGAGTCACCGACCGTGTCGTTAGATCGTCGACTGAGTCACCGACCGTGTCGTTAGATCGTCGACTGAGTCACCGACCGTGTCGTTAGATCGTCGACTGAGTCACCGACCGTGTCGTTCTGTCGTCGACTGAGTCACCGACCGTGTCGTTCTGTCGTCGACTGAGTCACCGACCGTGTCGTTAGATCGTCGACTGAGTCACCGACCGTGTCGTTAGATCATCGACTGAGTCACCGACCGTGTCGTTAGATCATCGACTGAGTCACCGACCGTGTCGTTCTGTCGTCGACTGAGTCACCGACCGTGTCGTTCTGTCGTCGACTGAGTCACCGACCGTGTCGTTAGATCGTCGACTGAGTCACCGACCGTGTCGTTAGATCGTCGACTGAGTCACCGACCGTGTCGTTCTGTCGTCGACTGAGTCACCGACCGTGTCGTTCTGTCGTCGACTGAGTCACCGACCGTGTCGTTCTGTCGTCGACTGAGTCACCGACTGTGTCGTTCTGTCGTCGACTGAGTCACCGACCGTGTCGTTAGATCGTCGACTGAGTCACCGACCGTGTCGTTCTGTCGTCGACTGAGTCACCGACCGTGTCGTTAGATCATCGACTGAGTCACCGACCGTGTCGTTCTGTCGTCGACTGAGTCACAGACCGTGTCGTTCTGTTGTCGACTGAGTCACCGACCGTGTCGTTAGATCGTCGACTGAGTCACCGACCGTGTCCTTAGATCGTCGACTGAGTCACCGACCGTGTCCTTAGATCGTCGACTGAGTCACCGACCGTGTCCTTAGATCGTCGACTGAGTCACCGACCGTGTCGTTAGATCGTCGACTGAGTCACCGACCGTGTCGTTCTGTCGTCGACTGAGTCACCGACCGTGTCGTTAGATCGTCGACTGAGTCACCGACCGTGTCGTTAGATCGTCGACTGAGTCACCGACCGTGTCGTTCTGTCGTCGACTGAGTCACCGACCGTGTCGTTAGATCGTCGACTGAGTCACCGACCGTGTCGTTCTGTCGTCGTCTGAGTCACCGACCGTGTCGTTCTGTCGTCGTCTGAGTCACCGACCGTGTCGTTAGATCGTCGACTGAGTCACCGACCGTGTCGTTAGATCGTCGACTGAGTCACCGACCGTGTCGTTAGATCGTCGACTGAGTCACCGACCGTGTAGTTCTGTCGTCGACTGAGTCACCGACCGTGTCGTTCTGTCGTCGACTGAGTCACCGACCGTGTCGTTAGATCGTCGACTGAGTCACCGACCGTGTCGTTAGATCGTCGACTGAGTCACCGACCGTGTCGTTCTGTCGTCGACTGAGTCACCGACCGTGTCGTTAGATCGTCGACTGAGTCACCGACCGTGTCGTTAGATCGTCGACTGAGTCACCGACCGTGTCGTTAGATCGTCGACTGAGTCACCGACCGTGTCGTTAGATCATCGACTGAGTCACCGACCGTGTCGTTCTGTCGTCGACTGAGTCACCGACCGTGTCGTTAGATCGTCGACTGAGTCACCGACCGTGTCGTTAGATCGTCGACTGAGTCACCGACCGTGTCGTTAGATCATCGACTGAGTCACCGACCGTGTCGTTCTGTCGTCGACTGAGTCACCGACCGTGTCGTTCTGTCGTCGACTGAGTCACCGACCGTGTTGTTCTGTCGTCGTCTGAGTCACCGACCGTGTCGTTAGATCGTCGACTGAGTCACCGACCGTGTCGTTAGATCGTCGACTGAGTCACCGACCGTGTCGTTGGATCGTCGACTGAGTCACCGACCGTGTCGTTCTGTCGTCGACTGAGTCACCGACCGTGTCGTTCTGTCGTCGACTGAGTCACAGACCGTGTCGTTAGATCGTCGACTGAGTCACCGACCGTGTCGTTAGATCGTCGACTGAGTCACCGACCGTGTCGTTGGATCGTCGACTGAGTCACCGACCGTGTCGTTCTGTCGTCGACTGAGTCACCGACCGTGTCGTTCTGTCGTCGACTGAGTCACAGACCGTGTCGTTAGATCGTCGACTGAGTCACCGACCGTGTCGTTAGATCGTCGACTGAGTCACCGACCGTGTCGTTAGATCGTCGACTGAGTCACCGACCGTGTCGTTCTGTCGTCGACTGAGTCACCGACCGTGTCGTTAGATCGTCGACTGAGTCACCGACCGTGTCGTTCTGTCGTCGACTGAGTCACCGACCGTGTCGTTCTGTCGTCGACTGAGTCACCGACCGTGTCATTAGATCGTCGACTGAGTCACCGACCGTGTCATTCTGTCGTGGACTGAGTCACCGACCGTGTCGTTCTGTCGTCGACTGAGTCACCGACCGTGTCGTTAGATCGTCGACTGAGTCACCGACCGTGTCGTTAGATCGTCGACTGAGTCACCGACCGTGTCGTTAGATCGTCGACTGAGTCACCGACCGTGTCGTTCTGTCGTCGACTGAGTCACCGACCGTGTCGTTCTTTCGTCGACTGAGTCACCGACCGTGTCGTTAGATCGTCGACTGAGTCACCGACCGTGTCGTTCTGTCGTCGACTGAGTCACCGACCGTGTCGTTCTGTCGTCGACTGAGTCACCGACCGTGTCGTTCTGTCGTGGACTGAGTCACCGACCGTGTCCTTAGATCGTCGACTGAGTCACCGACCGTGTCGTTTTGTCGTGGACTGAGTCACCGACCGTGTCGTTTTGTCGTGGACTGAGTCACCGACCGTGTCGTTCTGTCGTGGACTGAGTCACCGACCGTGTCGTTTTGTCGTGGACTGAGTCACCGACCGTGTCGTTCTGTCGTCGACTGAGTCACCGACCGTGTCGTTCTGTCGTCGACTGAGTCACCGACCGTGTCCTTAGATCGTCGACTGAGTCACCGACCGTGTCGTTCTGTCGTCGACTGAGTCACCGACCGTGTCGTTTTGTCGTGGACTGAGTCACCGACCGTGTCGTTCTGTCGTCGACTGAGTCACCGACCGTGTCGTTCTGTCGTCGACTGAGTCACCGACCGTGTCCTTAGATCGTCGACTGAGTCACCGACTGTGTCGTTAGATCGTCGACTGAGTCACCGACCGTGTCGTTAGATCGTCGACTGAGTCACCGACCGTGTCGTTAGATCGTCGACTGAGTCACCGACCGTGTCGTTCTGTCGTCGACTGAGTCACCGACCGTGTCCTTAGATCGTCGACTGAGTCACCAACCGTGTCGTTCTGTCGTCGACTGAGTCACCGACCGTGTCGTTCTGTCGTCGACTGAGTCACCGACCGTGTCGTTGCATCGTCGACTGAGTCACCGACCGTGTCGTTGCATCGTCGACTGAGTCACCGACCGTGTCATTCTGTCGTCGACTGAGTCACCGACCGTGTCGTTCTGTCGTCGACTGAGTCACCGACCATGTCGTTCTGTCGTCGACTGAGTCACCGACCGTGTCGTTCTGTCGTGGACTGAGTCACCGACCGTGTCGTTGCATCGTCGACTGAGTCACCGTACGTGTCGTTCTGTCGTCGACTGAGTCACCGACCGTGTCGTTCTGTCGTCGACTGAGTCACCGACCGTGTCGTTCTGTCGTGGACTGAGTCACCGACCGTGTCGTTCTTTCGTCGACTGAGTCACCGACCGTGTCGTTCTGTCGTCGACTGAGTCACCGACCGTGTCGTTCTGTCGTGGACTGAGTCACCGTCTGTACCTTCTGCGATTCATGCACTGGGATACCCAGATCCCTCTTCATCTCAGAACTCTTCAATCTCTCACCATTTAAATTAGATGCAGGAAGGATGTTCCCAATGGTGGGGGAGTCCAGAACCAGGGGTCATAGTCTAACGATACGGGGTAAACCTTTCAGGACTGAGATGAGGAGAAATTTCTTCACCCAGAGAGTGGTGAGCCTGTGGAATTCACAACCACAGAAAGCAGTTGAGGCCAAAACATTGTATGTTTTCCTGAAGGAGTTAGATATCACTCTTGGGTCTAAAGGGATCAAAGGATATGGTGCAAAAGCCAGAACAGGTTACTGAGCTGGTTGATCAGCCATGATCATAATGAATGGCGGAGCAGGCTCGAAGGGCCGAATGGCCTACTCCTCCTATTTTCTGTGTTTCTATGCTTCTTTTTTCTCCCTGCCAAAATGGACAATTTCACTTTTTCCCACATTATTCTCCACTTGCTAGATCTTTGCCCACACACTTAATCTATCTATATCTGTTTGTAGCCTCCTCATGTCCTCTTCACAACTTACTTTCCTATCTATCTTTGTGTCATCAGCAAAGTTAGCAGCTATACCTTCAGCCCCTTCATCCAAGTCATTTAAAAATTGTAAAAAGTTGAAGCCCCAGCACTGATCCTTGTGGCACACCACTCGTTACATTTTGCCAATCAGAAAATGACCCATTTATGCCTACTCTCTGTTTCCTGTTAACTAGCCAATCTTCTATCCATGCCAATATGTTACCCCCTACACAATGAGTTTTTATTTTCTGCAATAACCTTTCTGATGTCCCGGGATCATTCCAGATGGATGACTATAGGCTGATATAGTCCGAACAGATGTTGGGGAGGTGGGGGAATCCATGAACGTCATTCCGTCGTTTAGTTAATGGGCAAATCCACAAGTCTTAAAGGATCAGGCACAATGCAGGTTTTACAACCTGCCCAATTTCACTCCGCATTGCACCCAGTGTTGTTTAAAACTCACATTCCACCCGATCCCCCGGGGATTCCCACCTGGAAATTCAGGTTAAAATAAACCACCCCCTCCCTCCCCCGTCCATCATTCAATTAATTCCTGAAACATAACAGCTGATTGCAGAAGGAACTGTTCAGTATGAAAACAATTTCAGAAGACTACAGGTAGGGAAAGTGCACAGTTCACTGATAAGAGAAGTGATGCTCTTGCAAGTTAGAGTGATGGAGGATGGGATGTCTGTGGCAGGATTACCTCCAAACAATGAGGTTACTACTTCTTGCAGATCGAATAGGCAGCATTGATTAGTTCAGCAATTTCACTCCTCAATCGTTTAACCGTCCTTTAAGCTAATGATCTACTTGACAGGTGTATCAGGTCTCACATAGACTGTACTAGTCAGGTCTTAAATACAGGGGTGGTTAGGAGCTCGCTTAAGAATCTGTGCTCCCGGGGATAGAACACTGATAACTACAGTGAAGGGGAACCCATCTCACAATGCCTCTTAGACCTGGCAACGAGCACTCTGTTCAGTTTACAGACACAGCATGTGAGGTAAAGAACATTTAATAGATTGTATGAACATTGGAATAAGTGTTCCTTTCTGGCTAACCTTTGTGTTACGAATATTAAGTTACTGTGTTGCACTCATCTGCAATCTCCGTGTTAAAAATAAAGCCAGAACTGTGTGTGGACAGATGTGTGTGGAGCATTTTATTCCAGCTCCCAAACTTAATTTCAAATAGGCATTAAGCTTAACACCTTACACAGGCTCCCTCATACTGTGTTTATACTCCCGGGCAGTTAGATCTCTTGGGAGCGTTTCATTGAATACCTCTATCCTTAGCCATCTGCTGTCCTCCTTTTCCCTTCTCCTCCAACCCCTGCTCTTCCATTAAGTTCCCCAGGCTCTAATAGTGGGTACGTTTTAGCCCCAACTATAATTTAACTGCTATTTTAAACCCCCGCTGCCTATTCCCTAACCTCTGCTCTCCGCGTTTCTCAGTGAATTCTGAAGACTCTCAAATTTGACTTTCTCAGACATCATAACTACATTTCTGCACCAGACTACGCTATAAGACTCAACTGCTCTATCACTTCCTGCTGCTCTGTTGCTTAAATTTTAAAGGAATTCCAGCCTCCCCCTCCCCTCCCCTGCTGCTGTTCCCTGCTGAGCCTCCGACTGGTTTCTCCGTTTCAACTCCAGTTTATTTTCTGGCCAGGCATTCACTCTCCTGGGCCGAAGATCATTTCTCTGCTGCTTTCGGGCGTTACCGCATCCTCCAACTGTGCCACCGTGACGTGTCTGCCCCACAACCAATTCTACATGCCTCCCGCATCTTCATTCCCATGGAAATATCTCCATCAGTGCATCCTCCGATACTCTTCAAATAGCTTCTGGACTCGCCCGTCACACCTGTCTCAAAACTCGGACAGCAGTTTCTCCATGTTCCATGCCGGTTCCACCTTATCTACCTTGAGTTTTCCCTGTGTCCATTTGTCCATCACTTCTATCCCCCCCTTGTCCACTGCTGTTTTATGTCTTTTCTCAGTACCCTTCCTAGACTTACCTCTTCTATCATCATGCCTCCCCTCTTGGTACTCTGCGCTACCAAATCCTTGCTCCAACCCTTCATCACTCCTCCATCTTCCTACTCTCCTGATGCCATCCCAGCCCTGACTCCTTCTCAGATAAGCCTACAGCTTCAGTCTGTGCCCCTCTCTGCATCCTCCGAAGGGCCCATCGAGATGCTCATCACTGGCTCTTTATGAGCAGTAGTCCCATCTTGCTCTGTCACCCGGCCCAGCGTACCCACTGGGGGTTAATCTTGTCAATCCCTCCTCACCCCCCATGTCCCATTCCCCTTCCCAATGCTGACCCGATGGAATCTGCAAGCAGATCATCTTGCACTGCCTCTCTCCACATCTCCTTTGCAGAATGTCTGTTTAGTTCCTGACAGGGTTCTTGCTATGCATGAACTCATTGTGGATGATTGCACCAACATCAAGGCCTTGGCAGAAACCTGGCTGAGGGGTGATGACACCTTTCCCTTAGTGAAGTCTCCTGGCCTGACTATACTTCCACGATTTGCCCTGCCCAGATCTTCACGGTGGCAGTGTGACGCTTATTAGCAGACCAAACCTTGGGCTGATCCTCTACTCCTCTGGAACTGTCTCATTCTTTGAGCATCTCGCCTTGTTCCACCCTTCTCACCTCTCTTTCAAAATCATCGTTCTCCACCACCCTCACAAGTACGATAATAATTTCCTCACCGAACTATCTTCACTGCTTTCCTCCCTCAGCCTCTGCATTGAACGACTCCTTGTCCTCGGTGATTTCAATCTCCATCTCAACTCATAATGCTCTCTCTCTCTCCTCTGAGTTCACGACCCTTTTATCCTCTCTAAATCTCTCCCTCCATGTAAACTCAACAACCCATATTCGCAGCCACCCCCTCGACTTTGCCATCTTACTCCCATCATATCAATTACAGGTAAGGCATTCTCTGATCACCTCCTTATATCACTCTCCACCCACATTAGTCTTCCCCCTCCCAACCCAATCCTCCTGTGTCCCCCCCTGCACCTCCACCAAATCCCTGGAGGGGCAAAAAATAGCTCTCCCAATTCACTTACAACTGCACACTCAAAATCCCAACTCTGCAGCCTTTGGTTATCCATTCACCACAGCATTACTATCTGCTCAGCACATCCTCATACGAAATAGGAGCAGAAGTCGGCCACTCGGCCCCTCGAACCTGCTCCACCTTTCAACAAGATCATGGCTGATCTGATTGTAACTTCAACTCCACTTTCCCGCCTATCCCCTCACCCCCATCTTTGATGCCACAGCCCTTATTAAAACCATTACTCTCTCTTACCCTGGCCATTCCCCCAGTACGAAACCCAGCTTCATTTCCTTAAGTCCAAGAGACTCAGAATTGAATGGAAATGGTGAACAACTGGTTTAGTAATCCACCATCTGCTAAAACTGCTCATTGTTCCAGGATCATCTTGGATTGCGAAGGTAACTCTCAGATTTTTTTCTCTACCGCCACTCTCACCTCCAATAATAAGTGCATGAACTCATAGAATTCTTTGTCACTAAGATAGAGACCAACCAATCAGCTTCCTCTGCCACGTCCCTAAATTCCCCTAGCCCACCGAGCCAAACTTCCTTTAAAGCTCCCACTGCTGTAGCACTGAGGTTACAACTTGCTCTAATTTCTCTCCTGTCTCTCCTTATGCTCTCTCTGAGCTCGTCTTGTCCATGAGACCCACCTCCTGCTCCCTTGACCCTGTTCCCACTAAACTCCTGACCACCCAACTTCCCCTCCTGGCCCCCACGTTAGCTGATATTAGCTGATGTTAATGGTTCTCTCTCCTCAGGCACTGACTCCCTCTCATGCAAGTCTGAATTCATCACCCCTCTCCTCAAAACACCAACCCTCTGTTGTGGGACATTTCAATCACTACACGAGGAGACTCAGGACCAGGTTTCGATCGTTTATTCAAGCGTATGCAGGGAAAGACCATCTCAGGCAGTCTGAGAAAGTATTCTGATTTCACACACAAAGATACAAACTTATATACTGTTCTAGTCACACAATATGGTCAAACAATGGATGATTGATCATGCTCTCTAATGAATACACCATTCTAGTCTTATCAGTGCTCACACCAGATGTCTCTAGCCTGGGTCCTTTATCACTTTGTTGCACATTACTCAAACATTCCATAGATTGCTGATTGTGCGGCCTGCACTGATCCCAGATCTAACCTTCACTCCCTAATCCTGCCCTTTGCCCTAGCAGCTTGTCTGTTCCTATTTCTCATCCTGACTTCATTATATTCTGCTGAGTTGCCTTTGTAAATCATATTTTATGCCTACTTAACCCCTTCACCTCAACCTCACCAACCCTTGACCCACTTTCCAAAGTCCTTGAAGGTGTTGTCTCCTCCCAAATCCATTCCCATCAATTCAGGAACTCCATGTTTGAATCCCTCCAGTCAGGTTTCTGCCCCTGCCACAGTACCAAAACAACTCTTATCTAAGTCACAAATGACATCCTATGGCACTGTGACAAAGTTAAACTTTCCCTCCTTGTCCTTCTCGACCTGTCTTCAGCCTTTGACATGGTTGACCAGACCATCCTCCTCCAACACCTCTCCACTGTCATCCAGGTGGATGGGACTGTTCTCACCTGGTTCCATTGTTATGAGAGTGCTTCTAATTTTTTTGTGTGTAAAATATGTTTTAAGGACTTATAGTTGAATTATGAACATTGATTCATCTGGAATCGTGAAGAGATGCTGAACTTTGTGTTTTTTTTTAAAGAAGTCACCAGAAGGTTTGGTTTGTAAACAAGTCTTACTGGAATGCACCTGTCTGTGGATACTCACCAAGCAGGTGTTTTGTTTTTTTTTGACTTGGGGAGATGTTTACAGCAGTCAGGAGGCTAGATTTCTGGTCTCTTTTTAGTTTTAATTTGAACTGTTACAAAAGACAGTTGGTTTTTGGCAGCCAAAGAAGACCCAACTCTCCCCTGGAAAGAAATCCTGCATACAGTGTGTCAATTTCCTATTTCCAACTGTATTTGAAGAAACCCTGTGGATTGAATGTGTGGGAACTGAAACCCTTGTTGCTGCATTTCTGCTGTAAGGCTTATCTGAAGCCTCTGTAGCTTCAGATCTTGGAAAGCCTACCCAAACTGATCTTCAATATCGTCTGGAAAGAGCTGTTCTAGGAAGATCCTAGTGACAGCCATCTATACACACTTGGTACACCAAACCAAAACCAAGGACAAGTATTCAACCCAAGTGTTTTTTTTCTTTGTTTTCTTTGTAACAGCGCTGTGAACAAAAATCCCTTCTATTTTCCCAGTTAACCGGTGTATGTATGTGTGTAAATAAGGGACTTTAATATTTCAATTTGTGAGTATGCTTTACTTCATTATTGGTTAAGACTTGTTCTATAATAAACTGATAATTTTGTTGTTTATTGAAGAAACTTGGTTGGTGTGTTTTATTCTAGGAAAAATAGAGTATATGATTGACCGTATCAGTAAGTGGGAAAATTTAAATATACGTTGTGACCTGTGGAGAAGTGGGACGAGGATAAACAGTGCACTCCTCCCACTTCAATCGTCACATATAATTGGGGGTTCATCCGGAATAAACCCAACGCCGACGACATTCAATTGTAAGTGGTGTAATAATAATTGAAAAGTAAGAAAAAAGAACCAGGTTTCTTGTGTAATAAAGTCTACACCACTTTAATAGTTGCTGCGACTTTTCTGGGGACGGAGGTTGTACCCCTGAGTGATTTGAGGTACTCAACCAAGGTTAAGCTAATAACAATGGCAGAAAAATGGGGGTTAGGGTTAAAGCCAGGAGCTAAGAAAGCAGACATAATTGAAGTAATAGCACAACATTTACAATTGGAAGAAGAAGAAAGTAAACCAGAGGGTATTGCAATTGAATTAGCTAAAATTCAGTTACAGATGAAGCAGATTGAAAAAGAATTATAAAAGACTTGAGCAGGAACAGCAAATGGAAAAGCTTAAGCTTCGACAGGGAAAAGAAATAGAAATAAGAAAACATGAACTCGAAAAAGAATTGACAATAAAAAAAACTTGAAATAGAATTGCAGACAGAAAGAGAAGGAAGGGAACTTGAAGATAAAAAGCTGGAACTAAGACAACAGGGTGGTCTTGATTCCAGTGAAGATTCTGGTGAGGAAGGATCTTCTGACTCCAACCCAGGACCCAGAGGAGAGCTGTCTAAATTTATACAAGCCCTCCCTAAGTTTGAGGAAAGTGATGTAGAGGCATTTTTCATTTCTTTAAAAAAAAAAGCCAAACAGATGAAGTGGCCAAAGAAAAGCTGGACACTGCTTATGTAAAGCAGGTTGATAGGCAGAGCTCATGAAGTTTATGCCATGCTTTCTGAAGAGGCTTCTTCAAAAAAGGCTATTCTTGCTGCGTATAAGTTAGTCCCTGAAGCTTACTGACAGAAATTTCAGAGCCTCTGGAGATTGTCTGGGCAGACTTATACAGAATTTTAGAGGGTAAAGCAAATTAATTTTGATCGTTGGATATAGGCACTAAAGTTGGAAGCCACGTATGAGAACCTTAGGGAACTAATTCTCCTGGAAGAATTTAAAAATTCACTCCCTCCATTAGTAAGAATCCTGTAGAGAACCAGAAGGTTTCAACAGCCAGACAGGCAGCAGAAATTGTTGATGATTATGAGCTTGAGCATAAGCCCAAACCCTTTGTCCGTCACTCCACAAACCCGAGAAGGATAGAAGGTGGGAGAGTGAAAGGAAGGCAAGTAGCCGGGGGCAAGGGACAGCTGGGAATGTCCTGGGATCTCCTCCTCAGGCTAGAAAGGAAGATGCTGTGAGTGGAAGTGAGGTCCGCAAGCCTAAATGTTATCATTGTCACAAGGTGGGATATCTTCGTGCAGAATGTTGGAAGCTGCAGAGTAAATTCATGGACCTTATTGGGGTACACAAAGCCAATGCAGAGAAAGGGGCCCTGATGAGAGAGAGTACAGCAGATCAGGCTGTAGCTCTGACTGTAGCTGCAAGGCCAAATACAAAAATCAATGTGAGTGTAGGGGTTGAGAATGAGATACCTGAGAGTTAATAGAAAATTCTTGTTGAAAGGAACAGTAACTCCTTATCCCTCAAGTGAGGCAGGAATACAGGAGCCACCCGATCTCTTTTGCTGGGGAAAGCATAACATTTCCACCAGAGAGCGCACTGAATGCTAAAGTTTTAGTGAATGGTATTGGAGGGGAGTATATACCCATACCTTTGTATCGGGTGCACCAAGAGTGTGACCTAATGTCTGGAAAGGTAACTGTAGGAGTTGCTCATAGTTTGCCAGTAAATGGAGTTGACCTGGGGAATGATTTGGCCAGAGTGAAAGTATTATCTTCTCCAGTAGTCACGAAAAAAAAACAAGTGAAGTTAAAGGGACAGATCGTTACAGGAAAAGGTTCATGAGTAGTAACCCGAGCAATGGTTAAACAAGTTCCATTGTTAGAGGTAAAGTTGGCATCACAGATGAAGCAGATGATAGCTGAATATCTGAAACTTTCTTTGGGGATTTGGATATCCCAAAGGAAATGTTTAATAAATCTTCTCTGATCACGCTCAGCAAGCCGATCCAGTGTTAAATAAAGTGGAACAACCGGCTCTAACAGAAGCTGAGGCAAAAGGAGTTCATTCCAGAAGGCTACTCTATTAAAAGTGGGATTCTGATGAGGAAGTGGAGACCTCCTCACAGACCTGCGGACAAAGAATGGATGGTAGTTCATCAGATAGTGGTACCGCCTAAGTATCACTGGGAACTATTAAGGTTAGCACATGAAATTCCTATGCTGGGACATGTGGGGATCCAGAAGACCCAATCACATACAAGTCGACATTTTTACAGGCCAGGTCTTTCCAAGGACATGATCCAGTTTTGTAAAACGTGCCATACGTGCCAGATTGTGGGAAAACTACAACCTGCCATAAAACCGGCACCTCTAATTCTCATACCAGTTTTTGGGGAACCATTTAATAGAGTGTTAGTAGACTGTGTAGGACCTTTACTGAAAACAAAAGTGGGACACCAATATATACTCACTATCATGGATATGGCTACTCGGTTCCCAGAGACCATTCCCTTGAGAACAAATTCTGCAAAGGTAGTGGTGGAGAAGTTAACCCAGTTCATCACTGGATATGGATTATCCATTGAAATTCAGTAGGATCAAGGTTCCAATTTTATGTCTAAAATTTTTCAGGAAGTTATGGGTAATTTGGGTATAACACAGTTAAAGTCTTCAGCATACCACCCACAGACACAGGGAGCTTTAGAAAGATACCATCAGACCCTCAAAACGATAATTAGGATATACTGTCATGAATATCCCCATGATTGGGAGAAAGAGCTAGAATTTCTTTTCTTTGCCACTAGGGATTCCTCGAATGAGTCTACAGGTTTTAGTCCTATTGAATTAGGATACAGACATGAGATAATAGGTCCTCTAAAACTAATTAAAGAGAGGTTTTTAGAGCAGAGGAAAGAATCTTCTGTGCTGGATTCTGTATCAGTGTTTCGGGAATGGCTCATAAGAGCCTGCAAAATGGCTCAGGAACAGCTTAAAGCTTCCCAAAACAATGATGAAAAAATGGGCAGACAAGCATGGCAAGACCTGAACATTCCAACCAGGAGGTGAAGTGTTAGTGTTACTGCCTTTACAGGGTGAACCGTTGCAAGCATGGTTCAGTGGTCCATATAAAGTGATCAAAAGAATTGGTAAAGTAAATTATTTGATTGACACCCCAGATCGCCGGAAAAAGAATCAGCTGTGTCATATCAACATGATATTAGCACCAGGAGGAGGATACGCAAGTACAGGTGTGTCAGGTAGTAGGAACGGTGAAGAATGAAAGGGATAGTGAGGATGAGGTAGAAGGAGGCCTAGACAATTCTCAAATTGAACCTCCTACTATCCAGTTAGCTAATACTGAATTGTTAGGGGGATTGGACACCATGCTTACATATTTAGATGCAGAACAACGAGAAGATCTAACAAGTCTACTCACAGCATTTAAGAGTCTGCAGGGATATTGTATTGGGGTATTGTTTGGGAATGGTGAGGTAGTGGTTATGTAACTAGACGAGTATTCCAGAGCCCTGTGCTAATGATCTGAAGACATGAGTTCAAATCCTAGCACGGCAGCTGGAGAATCAGAATTTAGTTCATTAAATAAATCCGGAATGAGAAGCTGTTGTTTTGTTGTTAAAAACCAAATTGGTTCACTAATGTTCTTTAGGGAAGGAAATCTGCTGTCCTTACCTGGTCTGGCCTATATATGACTCCAGACCCACTGCAATGTGGTTGACAGTTAACTGTCTTCTGAAATGGCCCAGCATGTCACTCAGTTGTACCCTCACAGCACTGTGGGAGTACCTTCACCCACAAACTCACACCACCACCTTCTCAAGGGCAAGTAGGGATGAGCAATAAATGCTGGCCTTGTCAGCGATGCCCGCATCTCATGTTCCCAATGATTGAAGTGCTGGCCTGTTGTTTTTTTTTTAATTAGGTTAGTTCTGGTATTGCAGTATATTGCTCAGTTGGCACATCCTGGCTTTCTAAATGTCACATCTCCCAGATGCTTTTAGCGATGTCAGAGACACTCGGGTGCTGCAAGTGGCGGAAATAATCATGTAATTCCTTCAATTTGCGTGGAATCGTAATACCATTCCCCCCCTCCCCGCACCCCCACCACACGCCCCAAACCCTGTGCAAATTCTGGTGGGTGGAAAGAAAGGGTGTACAACCAGCATAACCTGGTCCCACATCAATTTCTGCTTGCAGCCACTCAGATTACAGTGTCTTTTTACACCCAAATCCAGGTTGAAAGTACATAACTGTGACAAAAGCACTGACACTAGTGGAAATGTTGTGACACATTTACATAGATATTTCCATTCCAGAATCTGGATGTAGGAATTTACAATGAAAATCTATACATAAGAACAAAATGACTGACTTTAAAATGAATGGCGTCTGTGCACCCTGGTCCAATTATTACCCCAACCTCACTTCACTTGGTCTGAACTTCCCATATACACCACCAGACTGACTAATATATCAAGTAAAATGTTTGGGGTTATTTTGATGAAAGGCTAAGACCAGGCACTAAATGGTTACTGTGCCGATGAGACACGCCTGTTTGAAAGTCTGGTTTTAGCCCATAATTTTACTCCTATTTGCTGATCACCATGATTTGTGTTTGCCTGGAGTCGCTAGAACAGACATCTGCAGGTTCAGCACTCAAACACTGATGAGATGTAATTTTCACGGGGTGGTATATATGCAGGCTTCATATAGCCACTTCCACTGAAGGTATACTGTGTGTTGGCTAACACACAGGGGCATCTGCAGGATGGTTCAGACACTGAGTGAGAGGGTGGACAGATTCGCTGGCGTGGCACTAAAGGTTCTGGTGGAGAAGCATTGTCCTGTACTCACAGCAGTTCACCTCGCCCTCCTGTCGCTCTCTCTGGTGCTGCTCTGTCTCGCCTCATGTCCTCCTCCTATAAGGATAAGAGTAGTGCTCGGGTGAAGGTGCTAAATTGGGGGAAGGCTAATTATAACAATATTAGGCAGGAACTGAAGAATTTAGATTGGGGGCGGCTGTTTGAGGGTAAATCAACATCTGACATGTGGGAGACTTTCAAACATCAGTTGATTAGAATCCAGGACCGGCATGTTCCTGTGAGGAAGAAGGATAAGTTTGGCAAGTTTCGGGAACCTTGGATAACGAGGGATATTGTGAGCCTCGTCAAAAAGAAAAAGGAAGCATTTGTAAAGGCTGGAAGGCTAGGGACAGACAAATCCCTTGTGGAATATAAAGACAGTAGGAAGGAACTTAAGCAAGGAGTCAGGAGGGCTAAAAGGGGACATGAAAAGTCATTGGCAAACAGGATTAAGGAGAATCTCAAGGCTTTTTATACGTATATAAAGAGCAAGAGGGTAACCAGGGAAAGGGTTGGCCCACTCAAGGACAGAGGAGGGAATCTATGTGTGGAGCCAGAGGAAATGGGCGAGGTACTAAATGAGTACATTGCATCAGTATTCACCAAAGAGAAGGACTTGGTGGATGATGAGTCTAGGGAAGGGAGTGTAGATGTCTGGGTCATGTCGTTATCAAAAAGGAGGAGGTGTTGGGCATCTTGCAAAGCATTAAGGTAGATAAGTCCCCAGGGTCTGATGGGATCTACCCCAGAATACTGGGGGAGGCAAGGTAAGAAATTGCTGGGCCTTGACAGAAATCTTTGTATCTTCATTGGCTACAGGTGAGGTCCCAGAGGACTAGAGAATAGCCAATGTTGTTCCTTTGTTTCAGAAGGGTTGCAAAGATAATCCAGGAAATTATAGGCCAGTGAGCCTTATAAGTAGGGAAATTATTGAGAAGATTCTTCGGGACAGGATCTACTCCCATTTGGAAACAAATGAACTTATTAGTGAGAGGCAGCATGGTTTTGTGAAGGGGAGGTCATGTCTCACTAACTTGATTGAGTTTTTTGAGGAAGTGACGAAGATGATTGATGAAGGAAGGGTAGTGGATGTTGTCTATATGGACTTCAGTAAAGTCTTTGACAAGGTCCCTCATGGCAGACTGGTACAAAAGGTGAAGTCACACGGGATCAGAGGTGAGCTGGCAAGATGGATACAGAACTGTCTCAGTCATAGAAGACAGAGGGTAGCAGTGGAAGGGTGCTTCTCTGAATGGAGGGCTGTGACTGGTGGTGTTCCGCAGAGATCAGTGCTGGGACCTTTGCTGTTTGTGGTATAAAAAATGATTTGGAGGAAAATGTAGCTGGTCTGATTAGTAAGTTTGCGGATGCCACAAAGGTTGGTGGAGTTGCGGATAGTGATGAGGATTGTCAGAGGATACAACAGGATATAGATTGGTTGGAGACTTGGGCGGAAAAATGGCAGATGGAGTTTAATCCGGACAAATGTGAGGTAATGAATTTTGGAAGATCTAATACAGGTGGGAAGTATACAGTAAATGGCAGAACCCTGAGGAGTATTGACAGGCAGAGAGATCTGGGCGTACAGGGTCCACAGGTCACTGAAAGTGGCAACGCAGGTGGATAAGGTAGTCAAGAAGGCATACGGTATGCTTGCCTTCATCGGTCGGGGCATAGAGTATAAAAATTGGCAAGTCATGCTACAGCTGTACAGAACCTTAGTTAGGCCACACTTAGAATATTGTGTGCAATTCTGGTCACCACACTACCAGAAGGACATGGAGGCTTTGGAGAGGGTACAGAGGAGGTTTACCAGGATGTTGCCTGGTCTGGAGGGCATTAGCTATGAGGAGAGGTTGGATAAACTCGAATTATTTTCACTGGAACGACGGAGGTGGAGGGGTGACATGATAGAGGTTTACAAAGTTATGAGTGGCATGGACAGAGTGGATAGTCAGAAGCTTTTTCCCAGGGTGGAAGAGTCAGTTACTAGGGGACATAGGTTTAAGGTGAGAGGGGCAAAGATAAGAAGGGATGTGCGAGGCAAGTTCTTTACACAGAGGGTGATGAGTGCCTGGAACTTGCTGCCAGGGGAGGTGGTGGAAGCAGGTACGATAGCAACGTTTAAGAGACATCTTGACAAATACATGAATAGGATGGGAATAGAGGGATACAGGCCCCGAAAGTGCAGAAGGTGTTAGTTTCGGCAGGCATCAAGATCGGCGCAGGCTTGGAGGGCCGAATGGCCTGTTCCTGTGCTGTACTGTTCTTTGTTCCTCCTGCAGACCAAGGGGGACCACCAGCAAGATTCCGGTGACCAAGCACTCCCTTTTCTTCTGCTGACCCCTATAATGTGTCCAGTACGATAGAGTAGCAGAACACTCACTCTTTTTGGTTGAAGTTCTTCGAACAAAATGCCATGTAACTTCATTAATGAGTGCTAGCAGGCAATCAGCTGTTTAATGATCCTCACTGAGTCCGTTCCTATCACAAACTTAAATTCCTTTAATCAAGATGGCACCTTGCTTTAAACGCAAACGAAACCAGTGTTTCAGTTCGAGACCCCACCTCAGAGGCTCTCGAGCTCTCTCTCCAGGGAAAGCAGTCCCCCTTATGTCTGTGCACACTTCCCATCCATCTTTTCAACACCACAACTGTCGGCAAGGAGTAAATTACAGTGTGGCCAGTTTACATCGGCAGTTTTCATCCTAAATGTACGGACAGGAATTTATTATGTCAATATGAAAATAAGGCAGTAAATAATTGATATGATTATTTTACTAGGACAGTTTAATGTTATTGCCCCTCATGATGAAATGATTGCAATTGTGGGTGAAGATGCTATATTGGAGTGCCTGGTTAGATCAGAACAATCTTTGCATAACATGGAGGTGGAATGGTTTCAGTCTTACTAGGCAGCTCCTGTACATTTATACAGAGACGCAGCCGATCAAAGGGCTGTTCAGCGTCATTACTATAAAAGGAGGATCAAGCTCTTCAAAGAAGAAATTGACAAAGGCAATTTCTGTCAAACTGAAGAGAGTGGAAATGTTCGATCAAGGGGGCCTACATGCGTTCTGTAAAATCTGGGACATTGCATGACAAAACAACAATTCAGATGAAAGTTGGAGGTTAGCCATTTTGTCAGTCTCTGCCTTTGTGTGACATGAAATTTGTTTCTTTAACTAAACTGTTAATGTTATTGACCTTGTTTCATTGAGATCACTGGCCATTCAACTGGAGTTTGATCGATTACAGCCTTTGGGTATGAACCCTCAATTCACTTGAAGAGATGCAACAATCAAGGCATTAAAATATATCAAGCCATTATTTTCGAT
Source organism: Heterodontus francisci (assembly GCF_036365525.1). NCBI lineage: Eukaryota > Metazoa > Chordata > Chondrichthyes > Heterodontiformes > Heterodontidae > Heterodontus > Heterodontus francisci. The sequence goes on along the minus strand of NW_027140691.1, from coordinate 378,376 downwards.
CAAGGCATTATATTAGCCTGTATTTCTCATGGATGGTATCCAGAACCAGAAGTGCACTGGACTGACGGACAGGGAAGGGACCTGACAAGACTCTCCGAAACAAGATCTGAACAAAACTCAGAAGGGTATTTCAATGTTGAAAGCAAAATCATCAAAACCAGGCATGAACTGAACTACTTCCAGTGTGCCATACGAAACAGGCTGTTAAAAACAAGAACTTGAAGCATCGATCATCATCGCAGGTTAGTAAATTAATTACAGAGAATATTTGAGAGCCAAATGGCCCTCAGTTTAATGTCTCATCCAAAAGACATTTTTCAGCAGGTCTTATAGGAACATAGGAGCAGGAGTAGGCCATTCAGCCCATCGAGACTGCCCCGACATTCAATACGATCATGACTGATCATCCACTTCAATGCCTTTTTCCCACACTATCCTCATATCCCTTTATGTCATTGGTATTTAGAAATCTGTCAATCTCTGCTTTAAACATACTCAATGACTGACCTTCCACAGCCTTCTGAGTAAAGAAATTTCTCCTCATCTCTGTCCTAAGTGGCTTTCGCCCTTATTTTGAAATTGTGTTCCCTGGTTCTAGATTCCCCAACCAGGGGAAACATCTTATTTGCATCTACCCTGTCTATCCCTTTAAGTATTTTGTAGGTTTCAATGAGATCACCTCTCATTCTTCGAAACTCTAGAGAATACAGGCCCCGTTTCCCCAATCTCTCTTTCTCGGACAGTCCTGCCATCCTGGGAACAAGTCTGGTGAACCTTCATTGCACTCTCTCTATGACAATAATATCCTTCCTAAGGTAAAGGGACCAAAACTGCACACAGTACTCCAATTGCAGTCTAACCAAGGTTCTATACAATTGAAGTGAGACTTCACTCCTCCTGTACTCAAATCCTCTTGCGATAAAGGCTAACACACCATAAGCCTTCTTAATTGCTTGCTGCACCTGCATTTATTTTTTATTTATTTTATTTTATTTTATTTTATTTAGAGATACAGCACTGAAACAGGCCCTTCGGCCCACCGAGTCTGTGCCGACCAAGAGCCACCCATTTATACTAACCCTACAGTAATCCCATGTTCGCTAACACCGACCTACACTAGGGGCAATTTACAATGGCCAATTTACCTATCAACCTGCAAGTCTTTGGCGGTGGGAGGAAACCGGAGCACCCGGAGAAAACCCACGTGGTCACAGGGAGAACTTGCAAACTCCGCACAGGCAGTACCCAGAATTGAACCCGGGTCCCTGGAGCTGTGAGGCTGCGGTGCTAACCACTGCGCATGTTAGCTTTAAGTGACTTATTGACGAGGACACCAGGTCCCTTTGTGTATTTATACTTGCTAGTCTCTTACCATTTAAGAAATACTCTGCACATCTATTCCTCCTACCAAAGTGGATAACCTCACATTTTTCCACATTATATTCCATCTGCCATGTTCTTGCCCATTCCCTTAGCCTGTCCAAATCCCCTTGAAGCCGCTTTGCATCTTTCTTGCAACACATATTCCCATCTAGTTTTGTGTCATGCACGAACTTGGAAATATTACATTTGGTCCCCACATCCAAATCATTGATATATATTGTGAATAGCTGGGGCCCAAGCACTGACCCTGCGCTACCCACTAGTCACAGTCTGCCAAGGCGAGAATGACATATTTACTCCTACTCTCTGTTTTCTGCCTGTTAACCAATCCTTAATCCAAATCAGTATATTGCCTCCTATCCCATGTGCTTTAATTTTGCTAACCAACCTCCTGTGGGGGATTTCATCAAAAGATGTACATCTATATATAAATGTCTTATGATTGTTACATTCTGGAGACTTCAGGACAAAACCCAGGCACTTCAATACTGAAGGAGTGCTGCACTGTCAGAGGGTCAGTACTGAGGGAGTGCTGCACTGTCGGAGGGTCAGTACTGAGGGAGTGCTGCACTGTCAGAGGGTCAGTACTGATGGAGTGCTGCACTGTCGGAGGGTCAGTACTGAGGGAGTGCTGCACTGTCAGAGGGTCAGTACTGAGGGAGTGCTGCACTGTCGGAGGGTCAGTACTGAGGGAGTGCTGCACTGTCAGAGGGTCAGTACTGAGGGAGTGCTGCACTGTCGGAGGGTCAGTACTAAGGGAGGGCTGCACTGTCGGAGGGTCAGTACTGAGGGAGTGCTGCACTGTCGGAGGGTCAGTACTGAGGGAGTGCTGCACTGTCGGAGGGTCAGTACTGAGGGAGTGCTGCACTGTCGGAGGGTCAGTACTAAGGGAGTGCTGCACTGTCGGAGGGTCAGTACTGAGACAGCGCTACACTGTCGGAGGGTCGGTACTGAGGGAGCGCTGCACTGTCGAAAGGTTGGTACTGAGGGTGTGCTGCACTGTCGGAGGGTCAGTACTGAGGGAGCACTGCACTGTCGGAGGGTCAGTACTGAGGGAACGCTACACTGTCAGAGGGTCGGTACTGAGGGAGTGCTGCACTGTCGGAGGGTCAGTACTGTGGGAGCGCTGCAATGTCGGAGGGTCGGTACTGAGGGAGTGCTGCACTGTCGGAGGGTCAGTAACGAAGGAGTTCTGCACTGTCGGAGGATCAGTACTGAGGGAGCGCTACACTGTCGGAGGGTCAGTACTGAGGGAGTGCTGCACTGTCGGAGGGTCAGTACTCAGGGAGTGCTGCACTGTCTGAGGGTCTGTACTGAGGGAGCGCTGCACTGTCGAAAGGTTGGTACTGAGGGAGTGCTGCACTGTCGGAGGGTCAGTACTGAGGGAGCGCTACACTGTCGAAAGGTTGGTACTGAGGGAGTGCTGCACTGTCGGAGGGTCAGTACTGAGGGAGCACTGCACTGTCGGAGGGTCAGTACTGAGGGAGCGCTGCACTGTTGGAGGACCAGTACTGAGGGAACGCTACACTGTCGGAGGGTCGGTACTGAGGGAGCGCTGCACTGTCGGAGGGTCGGGACTGAGGGAGTGCTGCACTGTCGGAGGGTCAGTAACGAAGGAGTTCTGCACTGTCGGAGGATCAGTACTGAGGGAGCGCTACACTGTCGGAAGGTCAATACTGAGGAAGTGCTGCACTGTTGGAGGGCTGCACTGTTGGAGGGTCAGTACTGAGGGAGTGCCGCACTGTCAGAGGGTCAGTACTGAGGGAGTGCTGCACTGTTAGAGAGTCAGTACTGAGGGAGTGCTGCACTGTCAGAGGGTCAGTACTGAGGGAGTGCTGCACTGTCGGAGGGTCAGTACTGAGGGAGTGCTGCACTGTCGGAGGGTCAGTACTGAGGGAGTGCTGCACTGTCGGAGGGTCAGTACTGAGGGAGTGCTGCACTGTCAGAGGGTCAGTAATGAGGGTGCGCCACACTGTCGGAGGGTCAGTACTGAGGGAGTGCTACAATGCTGGAGGGTCAGTACTGAAGGAGTGCTGCACTGTCGGAGGATCAGTACTGAGGGAGTGCTGCACTGTCGGAGGGTCAGTACTGAGGGAGTGCTGCACTGTCGGAGGGTCAGTACTGAGGGAGTGCTGCACTGTCGGAGGGTCAGTACTGAGGGAGTGCTGCACTGTCGGAGGGTCAGTACTGAGGGAGTGCTGCACTGTCGGAGGGTCAGTACTGAGGGAGTGCTGCACTGTCGGAGGATCAGTAATGAGGATGCGCCGCACTGTCGGAGGGTCAGTACTGAGGGAGTGCTGCACTGTCGGAGGGTCAGTACTGAGGGAGTGCTGCACTGTCGGAGGGTCAGTACTGAGGGTGCTGCACTGTCGGAGGGTCAGTACTGAGGGAGTGCTGCACTGTCGGAGTGTCAGTACTGAGGGAGTGCTGCACTGTCGGAGGGTCAGTACTGAGGGAGTGCTGCACTGTCGGAGGGTCAGTAATGAGGGAGTGCTGCACTGTCGAGGGTCAGTACAGAGGGACCGCTGCACTGTCGGAGGGTCAGTACTGAGGGAGAGCTGCAATGTCAGAGGGTCAGTACTGACGGAGTGCGTCACTGTCGGAGGGTCAGTACTGAGTGAGTGCCGCAATGTCAGAGGGTCAGTACAGAGGGAGTGCTGCACTGCCGAGGGTCAGTACTGAGGGAGTGCTGCACTGTCGGAGGGTCAGTACTGAGGGAGTGCTGCACTGTCGGAGGGTCAGTACTGAGGGAGTGCAGCACTGTCAGAGGGTCAGTAATGAGGGTGCGCCGCACTGTCGGAGGGTCAGTACTGAGGGAGTGCTACAATGCTGGAGGGTCAGTACTGAAGGAGTGCTGTGCTGATGGAGGGTCAGTACTGAGGGACCGCTGCACTGTCGGAGGATCAGTAATGAGGGTGCGCCGCACTGTCGGAGGGTCAGTTCTGAGGGAGTGCTGCACTGTCAGAGGGTCAGTACTGAGGGAGTGCTGCACTGTCGGAGGATCAGTACTGAGGGAGCGCTACACTGTCGGAGGGTCAGTACTGAGGGAGTGCTGCACTGTCGGAGGGTCAGTACTCAGGGAGTGCTGCACTGTCTGAGGGTCTGTACTGAGGGAGCGCTGCACTGTAGAAAGGTTGGTACTGAGGGAGTGCTGCACTGTCGGAGGGTCAGTACTGAGGGAGCGCTACACTGTCGAAAGGTTGGTACTGAGGGAGTGCTGCACTGTCGGAGGGTCAGTACTGAGGGAGCACTGCACTGTCGGAGGGTCAGTACTGAGGGAGCGCTGCACTGTTGGAGGATCAGTACTGAGGGAACGCTACACTGTCGGAGGGTCGGTACTGAGGGAGCGCTGCACTGTCGGAGGGTCGGGACTGAGGGAGTGCTGCACTGTCGGAGGGTCAGTAACGAAGGAGTTCTGCACTGTCGGAGGATCAGTACTGAGGGAGCGCTACACTGTCGGAAGGTCAATACTGAGGAAGTGCTGCACTGTTGGAGGGCTGCACTGTTGGAGGGTCAGTACTGAGGGAATGCTGCAGTGTCAGAGGGCCAGTACTGAGGGAGTGCTGCACTGTTAGAGAGTCAGTACTGAGGGAGTGCTGCACTGTCAGAGGGTCAGTACTGAGGGAGTGCTGCACTGTCGGAGGGTCAGTACTGAGGGTGTGCTGCACTGTCGGAGGGTCAGTACTGAGGGAGTGCTGCACTGTCGGAGGGTCAGTACTGAGGGAGTGCTGCACTGTCAGAGGGTCAGTAATGAGGGTGCGCCGCACTGTCGGAGGGTCAGTACTGAGGGAGTGCTACAATGCTGGAGGGTCAGTACTGAAGGAGTGCTGTGCTGATGGAGGGTCAGTACTGAGGGAGTGCTGCACTGTCGGAGGATCAGTAATGAGGGTGCGCCGCACTGTTGGAGGGTCAGTACTGAGGGAGTGCTGCACTGTCAGAGGGTCAGTACTGAGGGAGTGCTGCACTGTCGGAGGGTCAGTACTGAGGGAGTGCTGCACTGTCGGAGGGTCAGTACTGAGGGAGTGCTGCACTGTCGGAGGGTCAGTACTGAGGGAGTGCTGCACTGTCAGAGGGTCAGTACAGAGGGACTACTGCACTGTCGGAGGGTCAGTAATGAAGGTGCACCGCACTGTCGGAGGGTCAGTACAGAGGGACCACTGCACTGTCGGAGGGTCAGTAATGAAGGTGCACCGCACTGTCGGAGGGTCAGTACTGAGGGAGTGCTGCACTGACGGAGGGTCAGTACTGAGGGAGTGCTGCACTGTCGGAGGCTCAGTACTGAGGGAGTGCTGCACTGTCAGAGGGTCAGTACAGAGGGACCACTGCACTGTCGGAGGGTCAGTAATGAGGGAGTGCTGCACTGTCGAGGGTCAGTACAGAGGGACCGCTGCACTGTCGGAGGGTCAGTACTGAGGGAGAGCTGCAATGTCAGAGGGTCAGTACTGACGGAGTGCGTCACTGTCGGAGGGTCAGTACTGAGTGAGTGCCGCAATGTCAGAGGGTCAGTACAGAGGGAGTGCTGCACTGCCGAGGGTCAGTACTGAGGGAGTGCTGCACTGTCGGAGGGTCAGTACTGAGGGAGTGCTGCGCTGTCGAGGGTCAGTACTGAGGGAGTGCAGCACTGCTGGAGGGTCAGTACTGAGGGAGCGCTTCACTGTTGAGGATCAGTACTGAGGGAGTGCAGCACTGCTGGAGGGTCAGTACTGAGGGAGCGCTGCACTGTCGGAGAGTCAGTACTGAGGGAGTGCAGCACTGCTGGAAGGTCAGTACTGAGGGAGTGCTGCACTGTCAGAGGGTCAGTACTGAGGGAGTGCTGCACTGTCAGAGGGTCAGTACTGAGGGTGTGCTGCACTGTCAGAGTGTCAGTACTGAGGGACCGCCGCGCTGTCAGGGGGCAGTACTGAGTGAGTGCTGCACTGTCGAGGGTCAGTGCTGAGGGACCGCTGCGCTGTCAGGGGGCAGTACTGAGTGAGTGCCACATTGTCGGAGGGGCAGTACTGAGGGAGTGCTGCACTGTCAGAGGGTCAGTACTGAGGGAGTGCTGCACTGTCAGAGGGTCAGTACTGAGGGAGTGCAGCACTGTCAGAGGGTCAGTACTGAGGGACCGCTGCGCTGTCGGGGGGCAGTACTGAGTGAGTGCCACATTGTCGGAGGGTCAGTACTGAGGGAGTGCTGCACTGTCAGAGGGTCAGTACTGAGGGAGTGCTGCACTGTCAGAGGGTCAGTACTGAGGGACCGCTGCGCTGTCGGGGGGCAGTACTGAGTGAGTGCCACATTTTCGGAGGGGCAGTACTGAGGGAGCATCGCACTATCAGAGGCGCTGTATTTTGGGTGAGATGTTAAACCAAGGCCTTATCTGCTCTCAGGAGGCTGAACAATATCCTATGGAAGAAGACCATAGGTGGGTTCTCCCCAGTGACCTGGGGCCAATATTTATCCCTCAACATCACTGAACCAATGCTGTTTGTGGGATCTTGCTGTGCACCAGTTGGCTGCTGTGTTTCCTACATTACAACAGTGGCTATACTTCAAAAGTATGTCATTGGCTGTGACACGCTTCGGAACATTCTGAGGTTATGAAAGGCGCTATATAAATGCCAGGTCTTTCCTGCAATAACTGGGTAGATTGAGAGAATGGCAGGACTGAAATGGATGGGACATGAGTCACAAGCCAATGCATTTAGTTAATGGTTTTTGGAAGAAATAGTTCCGATGGCGCTGAACGCTGACATTGTACATTAATCGTTGTTCCCTCTTGTGCTTTATTTGCCTGACGAATTCTTCCCCTGAAGCACAGGCTGGTAGATTGCTTTTATGATCCAGATGGTTTGTTAGGTTTTCTTCCTGGAATATTACTGTATGCCTTAAGGCTGTAAAAGATCTGTATTTGTTTATGGCAGCAATATTTATTTAATTTGAGATCAAATATATTTTAATTAAGCAGCTGGTGTCTCGGATCAGAATCAGACTAATTTGGAGGGCGAGCATTTGGAATCATATTAATTGCTCGTTTCTGGGATAACATACAAATTGGGGTCTTGCGGCGGGCATCATATTAAGTGCCCTCGCGTCTGTGATCATATCAATTGGAAACTCGATTGTTGGGATCTAAATCTAACACCAATTATAAAGAAATAAAAGGAACAAGGTCTCTTGTACAATAAGATACAGTCTATACCATCGTAATTGCATTAGCGGTTACAGCAGAGTTTTTGGGAAAGCAGAGTCTTTCCCTCAGTTACTTGATAACTTTAACTAAGAACAAATTAAAAGAACTGGTGGCAAAATTGGTGTTAGAATTGAAATTAGGTTCCAAAAAAGCAGAGATAATTGACATAATAGCCCAATATCAGAAATTAGAAGAAAAGAAGGGGAATATGAGGAACAAGAAAGTAGTAGGTAGCAGAGTGATGCAGTGGTATTGGCTAGGATTCAATTAGAAATGAAAGAACTTGAATTGGAAAAAGAGGAAAGGGAGAAAGAGAGAGCATTTCAGAGAGAAAGTGAAAGAGAAGAGAGGGAATTCAGGCTAAAAGAGATGGAACTAAGACAAAGGGGTAGTCTTAACTCCAGGGAAAATTCAGATCAGGAAGAATCTGAATTTAGCTCAGGACCCAGCAAAAATGTATTCAATTTATTCAAGCTCTTCTTAAATGATATGATCCTGTAGTTTTTTTTCTGGGAAAATGCGATGTGCCTTTAAGGCTGGAACGGGAGCAGAAAGGCAGCAAGCTCTAAAAACTGAGTCAAAGAATGCATTCTTGTTGCCCGGGATACAGCCATGAGAATTTTGAACTGGTTTATAGTGAAAATAGACTGTTCTAACTCAGAGAAACAGACAGATAGCTGTGTGTTAGCACCTGAAAGGCGTGCTCTCAGACTATTTAAATGGAAGGAAGAGAATTTAGTCTGTTTATTTATTATTCTCTCTCAAAATTCTAAAAAGTATTGCGATGGATAGAAAATTGGTTGTCAGACAGGAAACAAAGAGTAGGGATAAATGAGTCTTTTTCCGAATGGCAGGCAGTGACTAGTGGGATACCGCAGGGATCGGTGTTAGGACCCCAGCTATTCACAATATATATTAATGATTTAGATGAGGGAACTAAATGTAATATCTCCAGATTTGCAGATAACACAAAACTGGGTGTGAGGGTGAGTTGTGAGGAGGATGCAGAGAGGCTTCAGGGTGATTTGGACAAGTTAAGTGAGTGGGTAAATGCATGGCAGATGCAGTATAATGTGGATAAATGTGAGGTTATCCACTTTGGTAGCAAAAACAGGAAGGCAGATTATTATCTGAATGGCTATAAACTGAGAGGGGAATATGCAGCGAGACCTGGGTGTTCTCGTACACCAGTCGCTGAAGGTAAGCATGCAGGTGCAACAGGTGGTAAAAAAGGCAAATGGTATGTTGGCCTTCATAGCGAGAGGATTCGAGTACAGGAGCGGGGATGTCTTGCTGAAATTATACAGGGCCTTGGTGAGGCCACACCTGGAATATTGTGTGCAGTTTTGGTCTCCTTATCTGAGGAAGGATGTTCTTGCTATAGAGGGAGTGCAGCGAAGGTTTACCAGACTGATTCCTGGGATGGCAGGACTGACGTATGAGGAGAGATTGAGTTGGTAAGGATTATATTTGCTGAAGTTCAGAAGAGTGAAGGGGGATCTCATAGAAACCCATAAAATTCTAACAGGACTTGACAGGGTAGATGCAGGAAGGATGTTCCCGATGGTGGGGGAGACCAGAACCAGGGGTCATAGTCTAACGGGGTAAACCTTTCAGGACTGAGATGAGGAGAAATTTCTTCACCCAGCGAGTGGTGAGCCTGCGGAATTTGCTACCACAGAGAGCAGTTGAGGCCAAAACATTGAATGTTTTCAAGAAGGAGTTGGATATAGCCCTTGGGTTAAAAGGGATCAAAGGGTATGGGGCGAAAGTGGGAACAGGTTACTCAGTTGGATGATCAGCCATGATCATAATGAATGGCAGAGCTGCCTCAAAGGGCCGAATAGCCTACTCCTGCTCCTATTTTCTATGTTTCTAAACCAAAACAGAGATCTCTGATAATTTAAACTGAAGGAAGGGAAGTTAGTGACAATCTTTTCTTCCTCAAATATTCTAAAGCCAAATTGAAACACATTAAAAAGTGTTGTCAAGTTGTTAATTGTTGAAATTCATCGCTGGAGAAGGAAAGCATCAATTTCAACTTCCAAATTAGACTGCAGACTGTTATACTGATGAAGAACCTTTTTTTCCCCCATCAGACGACTGTGAGGACTTCAAGCAACCTTGGACTGTTCCACATATGCCAGGAGCGTAAATCTGCAAGGACTCTAATTTTCTTCTATTTTAAATGTTGTTTACATCTTAGTAATGTTTAAAAATTTAGTTTTTCTAATTAAACAGATAATTTGTTGATTTAAAGATACCTGGTTGGGTAAGCCTCATTCGGAGATTAATATATGGCACAATGTGGCTGGGTCTTTAATTTGGAAAGTTTAAATGATATCTTAGGTAATCTGTGGAGGGACAGGATTGAATTAACAGTGCACTTCTCCCACTGCAATCAGAATCATATATTTTGATTGGGGACGTTGACTGGAACAGTCGGTTGTTCGAGGAAAGGGACGTTGAGGCATTTTTCACATTTTTTGAAAAAATAGGCAGATAGATGAAATGGCCAAAGGAAAGTTGGACACTGCTTATGCAAAGCAGGTTGGTAGGCAGAGCTCATGAAGTTTATGCCATGCTTCCTGAAGAGGCTTCTGCGGATTATGAGATGACAAAAAAGGCTATTCTCACTGCATATGAGCTAGTCCCTGAAGCTTACTGTCAGAAGTTTCGGATCTTACGGCGATTGGCTGGGCAAACCTATGTAGAATTTGAGAGGGTAAAGCAAATTAATTTTGACCGTTGGATACAGGCATTAAAGATGGAAACCACATCTGAGAACCTTCGGGTGTTGATTCTCTTAGAAGAGTTTAAAAACTCCATTCGTTCAGCAGTGAGAACTCGTGTAGATAACCTGAAAGTTTTGAAAGCTCGGCAAGCAGCGGAAATTGCTGAAGATTTTGAGCTTGTGAATAAGCCAACCTCTTTTGTCCATCACCCCCAGAAATCCAAGAAGGATGGAAAGTGGGACAGTGAAAGGAAGGCAAGTAGTCGGGGACGATGGGCCGAAGGGCCCGTTTCTGTGCTGTATAACTCTATGACTCTATGACGAGAAGGAACAGCTGGGAATGCCTCAGGATCACTACCTCAGGTCAGAAAGGAAGGTGCTGAGGGTAGAAGTGAGACTCACATTGCCACAAAATGGGTCATCTTCGTTCAGATACTAAAACTAAGAGGAGTGTAGAGGTTAAAAATAAAATATCCGAGAGTTATAATGAATATGTGTCAAAGGGGAGAGTAATTCTATATCCTGTAAGTGAGGCAGGAAAACCTATCATTATACTCAGGGAGAGAGGAGCAACCCAAAAAGTCTTGCTGGGGAAAAATATACCGTTTCCACCAGAGAGCGCCCTGAATGCTAAAGTTTTAGTTAATGGGATTGGTTGGGAGTATATCCCCGTACCTCTATATAAAGTAAGCCTAGAGAGTTACTTAATATCTGGGATAGTAACGTAGGAGTTGTCCACAGTTTGCCAGTAGAGGGAATTGATCTAAAGCAAGGCATTTAGAAAAATTCAAGGTAATCAGGCAGAGTCAACATGGTTTTGTGAAAGGGAAATCAGGTTTAACCAATTTATTGGAGTTCTTTGAGGGAGTTACACGTGCTGTGGATAAAGGGGAACCGGTGGATGTATTGTACTTGGATTTCTAGCAGGCATTTGATAAGGTGCCACATCAAAGATTATTGCAGAAAATAAAAGCTCACGGTGTAGGGAGTAACATATTGGCATGGATAGAAGATTGGTTAGCTAACAGGAAACAGAGTAGGCATAAATGGGTCAGATTAGTGAATGCAGAATCTCTAGGAAAATTAGACCACATGCTTTTGCACTTAGAGGCAGAACAATGTGAAGACCTAACCAGGATTTTCACAATGTTGAAAAGAGTTTGTAGAGATAAGCCAGGATGTACCACCTTAGTCACACATGATGTGGATATAGGGGGAACTGTCCTTCAAAACAACATCCTTACCACTTGATTCCCCTGTAGTCTGCTCCATGTTCCTCCTTCACTGTTCCCCTGTAGTCTGCTCCCTGTTCCTCCTTCACTGTTCCCCTGTAGTCTGCTCCCTGTTCCTCCTTCACTGTTCCCCTGTAGTCTGCTCCCAGTTCCTCCTTCACTGTTCCCCTGTAGTCTGCTCCTTGTTCCTCCTTCACTGTTCCCCTGTAGTCTGCTCCCTGTTCCTCCTTCACCGCTCCCCTGTAGTCTGCTCCCTGTTCCTCCTTCACTGTTCCCCTGTAGTCTGCTCCCTGTTCCTCCTTCACTGTTCCCCTGTAGTCTGCTCCCTGTTCCTCCTTCACTGTTCCCCTGTAGTCTGCTCCGTTCCTCCTTCACTGTTCCCCTGTAGTCTGCTCCCTGTTCCTCCTTCACTGTTCCCCTGTAGTCTGCTCCCTGTTCCTCCTTCACTGTTCCCCTGTAGTCTGCTCCATGTTCCTCCTTCACTGTTCCCCTGTAGTCTGCTCCCTGTTCCTCCTTCACTGTTCCCCCGTAGTCTGCTCCTTGTTCCACCTTCACTGTTCCCCTGTAGTCTGCTCCTTGTTCCACCTTCACTGTTCCCCTGTAGTCTGCTCCCTGTTCCTCCTTCACTGTTCCCCTGTAGTCTGCTCCATGTTCCTCCTTCACTGTTCCCCTGTAGTCTGCTCCCTGTTCCTCCTTCACTGTCCCCCTGTAGTCTGCTCCATGTTCCTCCTTCACTGTCCCCCTGTAGTCTGCTCCCTGTTCCTCCTTCACTGTTCCCCTGTAGTCTGCTCCATGTTCCTCCTTCACTGTTCCCCTGTAGTCTGCTCCATGTTCCTCCTTCACTGTCCCCCTGTAGTCTGCTCCCTGTTCCTCCTTCACTGTTCCCCTGTAGTCTGCTCCATGTTCCTCCTTCACTGTTCCCCTGTAGTCTGCTCCCTGTTCCTCCTTCACTGTCCCCCTGTAGTCTGCTCCATGTTCCTCCTTCACTGTCCCCCTGTAGTCTGCTCCCTGTTCCTCCTTCACTGTTCCCCTGTAGTCTGCTCCATGTTCCTCCTTCACTGTTCCCCTGTAGTCTGCTCCATGTTCCTCCTTCACTGTCCCCCTGTAGTCTGCTCCCTGTTCCTCCTTCACTGTTCCCCTGTAGTCTGCTCCATGTTCCTCCTTCACTGTTCCCCTGTAGTCTGCTCCCTGTTCCTCCTTCACTGTTCCCCTGTAGTCTGCTCCATGTTCCTCCTTCACTGTTCCCCTGTAGTCTGCTCCCTGTTCCTCCTTCACTGTTCCCCTGTAGTCTGCTCCATGTTCCACCTTCACTGTTCCCCTGTAGTCTGCTCCTTGTTCCACCTTCACTGTTCCCCTGTAGTCTGCTCCCTGTTCCTCCTTCACTGTTCCCCTGTAGTCTGCTCCATGTTCCTCCTTCACTGTTCCCCTGTAGTCTGCTCCCTGTTCCTCCTTCACTGTCCCCCTGTAGTCTGCTCCATGTTCCTCCTTCACTGTCCCCCTGTAGTCTGCTCCCTGTTCCTCCTTCACTGTTCCCCTGTAGTCTGCTCCATGTTCCTCCTTCACTGTTCCCCTGTAGTCTGCTCCATGTTCCTCCTTCACTGTCCCCCTGTAGTCTGCTCCCTGTTCCTCCTTCACTGTTCCCCTGTAGTCTGCTCCATGTTCCTCCTTCACTGTTCCCCTGTAGTCTGCTCCCTGTTCCTCCTTCACTGTCCCCCTGTAGTCTGCTCCATGTTCCTCCTTCACTGTCCCCCTGTAGTCTGCTCCCTGTTCCTCCTTCACTGTTCCCCTGTAGTCTGCTCCATGTTCCTCCTTCACTGTTCCCCTGTAGTCTGCTCCATGTTCCTCCTTCACTGTCCCCCTGTAGTCTGCTCCCTGTTCCTCCTTCACTGTTCCCCTGTAGTCTGCTCCATGTTCCTCCTTCACTGTTCCCCTGTAGTCTGCTCCCTGCTCCTCCTTCACAGTCCCCCTGTAGTTGGCTCCCTGTTCCCCTTCACTGACACCCACTGTTGTCTGCTCCTTATTCCTCCTTCACTGTCCCCCTGTAGTCTGCTCCCTGCTCCTCCTTCACTGTTCCCCTGTAGTCTGCTCCATGTTCCTCCTTCACTGTTCCCCTGTAGTCTGCTCCCTGCTCCTCCTTCACAGTCCCCCTGTAGTCGGCTCCCTGTTCCCCTTCACTGACACCCACTGTAGTCTGCTCCCTATTCCTCCTTCACTGTCCCCCTGTAGTCTGCTCCCTGCTCCTCCTTCACGGTCCCCCTGTAGTCTGCTCCCTGTTCCTCCTTCACTGTCCCCCTGTAGTCTGCTCCCTGTTCCTCCTTCACTGTTCCCCTGTAGTCTGCTCCCTGTTCCTCCTTCACTGTTCCCCTGTAGTCTGCTCCCTGTTCCTCCTTCACTGTTCCCCTGTAGTCTGCTCCCTGTTCCTCCTTCACTGTTCCCCTGTAGTCTGCTCCCTGTTCCTCCTTCACTGTTCCCCTGTAGTCTGCTCCCTGTTCCTCCTTCACTGAAACCCCCTGTAGTCTGCTCCATGTTCCTCCTTCACGGTCCCCCTGTAGTCTGCTCCCTGCTCCTCCTTCACAGTCCCCCTGTAGTCGTCTCCCTGTTCCCCTTCACTGACACCCACTGTAGTCTGCTCCCTATTCCTCCTTCACTGTTCCCCTGTAGTCTGCTCCATGTTCCTCCTTCACTGTTCCCCTGTAGTCTGCTCCCTATTCCTCCTTCACTGTCCCCCTGTAGTCTGCTCCCTGCTCCTCCTTCACGGTCCCCCTGTAGTCTGCTCCCTGTTCCTCCTTCACTGTTCCCCTGTAGTCTGCTCCCTGTTCCTCCTTCACTGTTCCCCTGTAGTCTGCTCCCTGTTCCTCCTTCACTGTTCCCCTGTAGTCTGCTCCCTGTTCCTCCTTCACTGTTCCCCTGTAGTCTGCTCCTTGTTCCTCCTTCACCGTTCCCCTGTAGTCTGCTCCCTGTTCCTCCTTCACTGTTCCCCTGTAGTCTGCTCCCTGTTCCTCCTTCACTGTTCCCCTGTAGTCTGCTCCCTGTTCCTCCTTCACTGTTCCCCTGTAGTCTGCTCCATGTTCCTCCTTCACTGTTCCCCTGTAGTCTGCTCCCTGTTCCTCCTTCACTGTCCCCCTGTAGTCTGCTCCATGTTCCTCCTTCACTGTCCCCCTGTAGTCTGCTCCCTGTTCCTCCTTCACTGTTCCCCTGTAGTCTGCTCCATGTTCCTCCTTCACTGTTCCCCTGTAGTCTGCTCCATGTTCCTCCTTCACTGTCCCCCTGTAGTCTGCTCCCTGTTCCTCCTTCACTGTTCCCCTGTAGTCTGCTCCATGTTCCTCCTTCACTGTTCCCCTGTAGTCTGCTCCCTGTTCCTCCTTCACTGTTCCCCTGTAGTCTGCTCCATGTTCCTCCTTCACTGTTCCCCTGTAGTCTGCTCCCTGTTCCTCCTTCACTGTTCCCCTGTAGTCTGCTCCATGTTCCACCTTCACTGTTCCCCTGTAGTCTGCTCCTTGTTCCACCTTCACTGTTCCCCTGTAGTCTGCTCCCTGTTCCTCCTTCACTGTTCCCCTGTAGTCTGCTCCATGTTCCTCCTTCACTGTTCCCCTGTAGTCTGCTCCCTGTTCCTCCTTCACTGTCCCCCTGTAGTCTGCTCCATGTTCCTCCTTCACTGTCCCCCTGTAGTCTGCTCCCTGTTCCTCCTTCACTGTTCCCCTGTAGTCTGCTCCATGTTCCTCCTTCACTGTTCCCCTGTAGTCTGCTCCATGTTCCTCCTTCACTGTCCCCCTGTAGTCTGCTCCCTGTTCCTCCTTCACTGTTCCCCTGTAGTCTGCTCCATGTTCCTCCTTCACTGTTCCCCTGTAGTCTGCTCCCTGTTCCTCCTTCACTGTCCCCCTGTAGTCTGCTCCATGTTCCTCCTTCACTGTCCCCCTGTAGTCTGCTCCCTGTTCCTCCTTCACTGTTCCCCTGTAGTCTGCTCCATGTTCCTCCTTCACTGTTCCCCTGTAGTCTGCTCCATGTTCCTCCTTCACTGTCCCCCTGTAGTCTGCTCCCTGTTCCTCCTTCACTGTTCCCCTGTAGTCTGCTCCATGTTCCTCCTTCACTGTTCCCCTGTAGTCTGCTCCCTGCTCCTCCTTCACAGTCCCCCTGTAGTTGGCTCCCTGTTCCCCTTCACTGACACCCACTGTTGTCTGCTCCTTATTCCTCCTTCACTGTCCCCCTGTAGTCTGCTCCCTGCTCCTCCTTCACTGTTCCCCTGTAGTCTGCTCCATGTTCCTCCTTCACTGTTCCCCTGTAGTCTGCTCCCTGCTCCTCCTTCACAGTCCCCCTGTAGTCGGCTCCCTGTTCCCCTTCACTGACACCCACTGTAGTCTGCTCCCTATTCCTCCTTCACTGTCCCCCTGTAGTCTGCTCCCTGCTCCTCCTTCACGGTCCCCCTGTAGTCTGCTCCCTGTTCCTCCTTCACTGTCCCCCTGTAGTCTGCTCCCTGTTCCTCCTTCACTGTTCCCCTGTAGTCTGCTCCCTGTTCCTCCTTCACTGTTCCCCTGTAGTCTGCTCCCTGTTCCTCCTTCACTGTTCCCCTGTAGTCTGCTCCCTGTTCCTCCTTCACTGTTCCCCTGTAGTCTGCTCCCTGTTCCTCCTTCACTGTTCCCCTGTAGTCTGCTCCCTGTTCCTCCTTCACTGAAACCCCCTGTAGTCTGCTCCATGTTCCTCCTTCACGGTCCCCCTGTAGTCTGCTCCCTGCTCCTCCTTCACAGTCCCCCTGTAGTCGTCTCCCTGTTCCCCTTCACTGACACCCACTGTAGTCTGCTCCCTATTCCTCCTTCACTGTTCCCCTGTAGTCTGCTCCATGTTCCTCCTTCACTGTTCCCCTGTAGTCTGCTCCCTATTCCTCCTTCACTGTCCCCCTGTAGTCTGCTCCCTGCTCCTCCTTCATGGTCCCCCTGTAGTCTGCTCCCTGTTCCTCCTTCACTGTTCCCCTGTAGTCTGCTCCCTGTTCCTCCTTCACTGTTCCCCTGTAGTCTGCTCCCTGTTCCTCCTTCACTGTTCCCCTGTAGTCTGCTCCCTGTTCCTCCTTCACTGTTCCCCTGTAGTCTGCTCCTTGTTCCTCCTTCACCGTTCCCCTGTAGTCTGCTCCCTGTTCCTCCTTCACTGTTCCCCTGTAGTCTGCTCCCTGTTCCTCCTTCACTGTTCCCCTGTAGTCTGCTCCCTGTTCCTCCTTCACTGTTCCCCTGTAGTCTGCTCCATGTTCCTCCTTCACTGTTCCCCTGTAGTCTGCTCCCTGTTCCTCCTTCACTGTCCCCCTGTAGTCTGCTCCATGTTCCTCCTTCACTGTCCCCCTGTAGTCTGCTCCCTGTTCCTCCTTCACTGTTCCCCTGTAGTCTGCTCCATGTTCCTCCTTCACTGTTCCCCTGTAGTCTGCTCCATGTTCCTCCTTCACTGTCCCCCTGTAGTCTGCTCCCTGTTCCTCCTTCACTGTTCCCCTGTAGTCTGCTCCATGTTCCTCCTTCACTGTTCCCCTGTAGTCTGCTCCCTGCTCCTCCTTCACAGTCCCCCTGTAGTGGGCTCCCTGTTCCCCTTCACTGACACCCACTGTTGTCTGCTCCTTATTCCTCCTTCACTGTCCCCCTGTAGTCTGCTCCCTGCTCCTCCTTCACTGTTCCCCTGTAGTCTGCTCCATGTTCCTCCTTCACTGTTCCCCTGTAGTCTGCTCCCTGCTCCTCCTTCACAGTCCCCCTGTAGTCGGCTCCCTGTTCCCCTTCACTGACACCCACTGTAGTCTGCTCCCTATTCCTCCTTCACTGTCCCCCTGTAGTCTGCTCCCTGCTCCTCCTTCACGGTCCCCCTGTAGTCTGCTCCCTGTTCCTCCTTCACTGTTCCCCTGTAGTCTGCTCCCTGTTCCTCCTTCACTGTCCCCCTGCAGTCTGCTCCCTGTTCCTCCTTCACTGAAACCCCCTGTAGTCTGCTCCATGTTCCTCCTTCACGGTCCCCCTGTAGTCTGCTCCCTGCTCCTCCTTCACAGTCCCCCTGTAGTCGTCTCCCTGTTCCCCTTCACTGACACCCACTGTAGTCTGCTCCCTATTCCTCCTTCACTGTTCCCCTGTAGTCTGCTCCATGTTCCTCCTTCACTGTTCCCCTGTAGTCTGCTCCCTATTCCTCCTTCACTGTCCCCCTGTAGTCTGCTCCCTGCTCCTCCTTCACGGTCCCCCTGTAGTCTGCTCCCTGTTCCTCCTTCACTGTTCCCCTGTAGTCTGCTCCTTGTTCCACCTTCACTGTTCCCCTGTAGTCTACTCCATGTTCCTCCTTCACTGTTCCCCCGTAGTCTGCTCCTTGTTCCACCTTCACTGTTCCCCTGTAGTCTGCTCCTTGTTCCACCTTCACTGTTACCCTGCAGTCTGCTCCATGTTCCTCCTTCACTGTTCCCCTGTAGTCTGCTCCCTATTCCTCCTTCACTGTCCCCCTGTAGTCTGCTCCTTGTTCCACCTTCACTGTTCCCCTGTAGTCTGCTCCATGTTCCTCCTTCACTGTTCCACTGTAGTCTGCTCCCTGTTCCTCCTTCACTGTCCCCCTGTAGTCTGCTCCCTGTTCCTCCTTCACTGTTCCCCTGTAGTCTGCTCCATGTTTTTCCTTCACTGTCCCCCTGTAGTCTGCTCCCTGCTCCTCCTTCACTGTCCCCGTCATCTGCTCCATGTTCCTCCTTCACTGTCCCCCTCTAGTCTGCTCACTGTTCCCCCGTAGTCTGCTCCTTGTTCCACCTTCACTGTTCCCCTGTAGTCTGCTCCTTGTTCCACCTTCACTGTTCCCCTGTAGTCTGCTCCCTGTTCCTCCTTCACTGTTCCCCTGTAGTCTGCTCCATGTTCCTCCTTCACTGTTCCCCTGTAGTCTGCTCCCTGTTCCTCCTTCACTGTCCCCCTGTAGTCTGCTCCATGTTCCTCCTTCACTGTCCCCTGTAGTCTGCTCCTTGTTTCTCCTTCACTGTTCCCCTGTAGTCTGCTCCATGTTCCTCCTTCACTGTTCCCCTGCAGTCTGCTCCATGTTCCTCCTTCACTGTCCCCCTGTAGTCTGCTCCCTGTTCCTCCTTCACTGTTCCCCTGTAGTCTGCTCCATGTTTTTCCTTCACTGTCCCCCTGTAGTCTGCTCCCTGCTCCTCCTTCACTGTCCCCGTCGTCTGCTCCATGTTCCTCCTTCACTGTCCCCCTCTAGTCTGCTCCCTGTTCCTCCTTCACTGTTCCCCCGTAGTCTGCTCCTTGTTCCACCTTCACTGTTCCCCTGTAGTCTGCTCCTTGTTCCGCCTTCACTGTTCCCTGTAGTCTGCTCCATGTTCCTCCTTCACTGTACCCCTGTAGTCTGCTCCCTGTTCCTCCTTCACTGTTCCCCTGTAGTCTGCTCCCTGTTCCTCCTTCACTGTTCCCCTGTAGTCTGCTCCATGTTCCTCCTTCACTGTTCCCCTGTAGTCTGCTCCCTGTTCCTCCTTCACTGTCCCCCTGTAGTCTGCTCCATGTTCCTCCTTCACTGTCCCCCTGTAGTCTGCTCCCTGTTCCTCCTTCACTGTTCCCCTGTAGTCTGCTCCATGTTCCTCCTTCACTGTTCCCCTGCAGTCTGCTCCATGTTCCTCCTTCACTGTCCCCCTGTAGTCTGCTCCCTGTTCCTCCTTCACTGTTCCCCTGTAGTCTGCTCCCTGTTCCTCCTTCACTGTTCCCCTGTAGTCTGCTCCATGTTCCTCCTTCACTGTTCCCCTGTAGTCTGCTCCCTGTTCCTCCTTCACTGTCCCGCTGTAGTCTGCTCCATGTTCCTCCTTCACTGTCCCCCTGTAGTCTGCTCCCTGTTCCTCCTTCACTGTTCCCCTGTAGTCTGCTCCATGTTCCTCCTTCACTGTTCCCCTGTAGTCTGCTCCATGTTCCTCCTTCACTGTCCCCCTGTAGTCTGCTCCCTGTTCCTCCTTCACTGTTCCCCTGTAGTCTGCTCCATGTTCCTCCTTCACTGTTCCCCTGTCGTCTGCTCCCTGTTCCTCCTTCACTGTTCCCCTGTAGTCTGCTCCCTGTTCCTCCTTCACAGTCCCCCTGTAGTCAGCTCCCTGTCCCCCTTCACTGACACCCACTGTAGTCTGCTCCCTATTCCTCCTTCACTGTCCCCCTGTCGTCTGCTCCCTGCTCCTCCTTCACGGTCCCCCTGTAGTCTGCTCCCTGTTCTTCCTTCACTGTTCCCCTGTAGTCTGCTCCCTATTCCTCCTTCACTGTCCCCCTGTAGTCTGCTCCTTGTTCCACCTTCACTGTTCCCTGTAGTCTGCTCCATGTTCCTCCTTCACTGTTCCCCTGTAGTCTGCTCCCTGTTTCTCCTTCACTGTCCCCCTGTAGTCTGCTCCCTGTTCCTCCTTCACTGTTCCCCTGTAGTCTGCTCCCTGTTTCTCCTTCACTGTCCCCCTGTAGTCTGCTCCCTGTTTCTCCTTCACTGTCCCCCTGTAGTCTGCTCCCTGTTCCTCCTTCACTGTCCCCCTGTAGTCTGCTCCTTGTTCCACCTTCACTGTTCCCTGTAGTCTGCTCCATGTTCCTCCTTCACTGTTCCCCTGTAGTCTGCTCCCTGTTTCTCCTTCACTGTCCCCCTGTAGTCTGCTCCCTGTTCCTCCTTCACTGTTCCCCTGTAGTCTGCTCCCTGTTCCTCCTTCACTGTCCCCCTGTAGTCTGCTCCCTGCTCCTCCTTCACTGTCCCCTGTCGTCAGCTCCATGTTCCTCCTTCACTGTCCCCCTGTAGTCTGCTCCCTGTTTCTCCTTCACTGTCCCCCTGTAGTCTGCTCCCTGTTCCTCCTTCACTGTTCCCCTGTAGTCTGCTCCCTGTTCCTCCTTCACTGTCCCCCTGTAGTCTGCTCCCTGTTCCTCCTTCACTGTTCCCCTGTAGTCTGCTCCCTGTTCCTCCTTCACGGTCCCCCTGTAGTCTGCTCCCTGTTCCTCCTTCAGTGATCTGTTTGTCTCTGCCTGTGGTATTAAAGCATTCATCTGATGGACTGAGTCAGCTGTCCCCACACCACACCATCTCACCTTTCCTCTGCACCCATCGGATCAGAATGTAAATCCAGTCGAGTTCATGTTGCCAACACTCCATCGTTAGATATATTCCTGGAGGTTTCATCACATGATCTCCTGCCTCCCACTGCCTTGCCCAGCCCACTCTCCGAATCACCTGACATGCCCAATATTTTTAATACTGAAGTGTTCAAAACATTTGCTTTTAAGAAAAACAGTTTGTTTGTTGTCCTGTTGCATTTTCTGCCAGGCTACTGGAAGCAGTGTCCTGGAGATTAGACATTAACTCCTGGAGACTCTAGGGCAATCCTGCAGGATTGGAAACCTTTGATGCATTTGTAGCCACCCATGAATTGGCCCAATGTCGCTGAACAATCACACACTCAGTGGTAGCAGGACTTGTATTTTATTCTTGTGGCAGAGTGAAGGAGTCAGCATAACACTGGGCAGACATGCACACTGTAACGCCTCTGCTCACCAACTGAGATGCGAGGTGGGGTGGGTCCTGTCGTATCAGGACTGATCTCAATGTCTGCAACCAAGTGAAACCACAATGAAGAAAATAAAAGGTTCTAGTTCAAAAGTGAAGACAATGATACCAGTTAATCTCTATGACAGCCTGAGAGTTGAGGGACTGGTTGCTTGGAGTTACAGTGCAAGGCTTGCATTGCCTGCAATACACCTTTCATCTTTGGTCTCACTCTGTAACACATTGTTGGAATGGCATGGAGGAAGACAGCTGTAGCAGGAAACAAATATCACTACAGAGTTTAAACAAAGATAAAATTTCTCACACTCACTTCACACTGTGGTCAAGCAGGCCACACCCACGCCCCCACCACCATACAGTCTATTTCACAGCCTCTTGATCAATGCACCCCCCCAAAACACATACACACAATCTGTTGCCTGAACTAACACAAAATGAGAGATACAGCAATATACTGTTCCATATGATATTTCTAAGTCAGTCAGCATGTTACACAGTAACACATACATATAAAAACTCACACACACAGATACTTGACTGTTGGCATGTAGTCACACAAGGAATGATAGCGCCAACCTCATAATATCTAAAAGGGGCACAAATAGATCAGAAAGGGAGGGGAAGAGAAGCTGAAAGTTTGAACATTGCAATTATTACAGGAGACATCATTAGAATTAATTCACTCAACAGAGCCGTGGCCTTTCAAATCCTTGTCCATGCAGTGCGACTCTCTGTCACCGCTAACTGTAGTTAGATCAATACCATCCATTTTAAGAAAATAATCTCCAGTTCAAATGGACAGTGAAGTGTGCTAAGATTAATGCTAAGTATTTGAATGTTGTTGAAGGCGAGACTCTCTTTAACCTGCTGGCTTGGGTAAGGTTGGAAAACCTACCCTGACTAGAAATCCAAATCACAGCTCTGCCATCTCCTCCTGCTCTTCTTGTGCGGTCAGCCACCTTGCCAAGTTCCTCAAGTAATTGAAGATTGCTGTCCACTTGGTGATGTACCAGATATTATAGAGAATCTCGAGTAAGAGGACCACCAACAGCAGCACCAAGAAGCAGAGGAAGACCCGGTCCGAATAGTAGATGACTTTGTGTTTGAGGGTCCAGTTCTCAGCCACAGGAGTAGGGTCAGTGTCAGGGCACGTATCCAGGTTGCTCTTACTAAAGACCAACTCCACATTATCCACAGACTCCTCCAGAACCGGCTCTTCCACATTCTCCGTCTTTTCCATATTCCGCTTCTTGCCTCTAACTTGAGCTTTAATGATCCGCAATGTGGGATTTTCTCCAATTTGACGATGCAAAGCAGGCAATGGAATCTAACTGCTGCCTCTCAGTGCTCGGAGGTAAAGCTGCTGATCAACACAAGCTGATGGGATTGTGATGTTGGTTTTAAGTTCAGCCTGCTGTCCATGAGTCAGCATGTTTAAAGCCTACTTAAACCACCTTTGCATTAAGTGCGATCATCCATAGCTGACAGCAGCAGCCCTTCTTGTTGAAGGTAATGGGGATTGAAGCTGCAGCAAGGACTTTGGGAAGGGCCGAGCCCCTTCCACTGGGACTCAAGATGATTTTCTACATATTGCTAAGATTCTCGTTGTGTTCAAATCCCTCCTTGGCCTTCCCCCACCCCATCGTTATAACTCGCTCTGACCATTCAACCCTCTGATATCTCCACACTTCACTAATTCTGACCTCTTGTGCATCCCTGATATTAAATCACTCCCCCGTTGGCAGCCATGTCAACACATGCCAAGGCCCTAAGCTCTGGAATTCACTCCCTAAACCTCTCCACCTTTAAGAAACCTACATCTTTGACCAGGCTTTTGCTCGCTTGTTCTGCTAGTTCATACATAGTGCAAATACAACAACTTCATGCAATTCAAGGTGGCGTTTTCGTCGAGAGCTGCAACTTTTGGATCTTTGCGTTTTCCCTTGCCTGAAGTTACTGTACTATTTGTGTATAAATAACAGCAAGCGCCATTAGCCTCATTGTAGTTCTGACAGCAAATGCTGGCCAGTAAATCATGAGAAGAATTATTTTTGGAGTGACTATTAATATCTTACATTTAGGGTTTAGAGTTTAAGTCCGGTTGCCAACACTCAATTGATCTATTCCTGGAGATTTGACCACGTGACATTAGATCACGTGGCATTCAATTGCGTGACATCACGCTTAGCTACATGACATTTGTCCAGTATCTGCAAATATTACTGATTTATATTAGTTGAGTGTCTCAGCACCAAGTTCCAAATAATATTTGACTTTTTTATGGTGAGATAATTTATAAATGAACGAACACAAAAGAACATAAAGATTTAGGATGAATAACTTTAAATAAAAGATACTTTTATTGGCACAGTGATATACAGTAGGGAGGTATACAGTGGTATACTATTTATGGCACAGTGGTATACTATTTATGACACAGTGGATTACAGTAGGGAGGTATACAGTGGTATACTATTTATGACACAGTGGTATACAGTAGGGAGGTATACAGTGGTATACTATTTATGGCACAGTGGTATACAGTAGGGAGGTATACAGTGGTATACTATTTATGGTACAGTGGTATACAGTAGGGAGGTAGACAGTGGTATACTATTTATGACACAGTGGTATACAGTAGGGAGGTACACAGTGGTATACTATTTATGACACAGTGGTATACAGTAGGGAGGTATACAGTGGTATACTATTTATGGCACAGTGGTATACTGTTTATGGCACAGTGCTATACAGTAGGGAGGTATACAGTGGTATACTATTTATGGCACAGTGGTATACAGTAGGGAGGTATACAGTGGTATACTATTTATGGCACAGTGGTATACTATTTATGACACAGTGGTATACAGTAGGGAGGTATACAGTGGTATACTATTTATGACACAGTGGTATACAGTAGGGAGGTATACAGTGGTATACTATTTATGACACAGTGGATTACAGTAGGGAGGTATACAGTGGTATACTATTTATGACAGTGGTATACAGTAGGGAGGTATACAGTGGTATACAGTCGGGAGGTATACAGTGGTATACTATTTATGACACAGTGGTAGACAGTAGGGAGGTATACAGTGGTATACTATTTATGACACAGTGGTATACAGTAGGGAGGTATACAGTGGTATACTATTTATGACACAGTGGTGTACAGTAGGGAGGTATACAGTGGTATACTATTTATGACAAAGTGATATACAGTAGGGAGGTATACAGTGGTATACTATTTATGACACAGTGGATTACAGTAGGGAGGTATACAGTGGTATACCATTTATGACAGTGGTATACAGTAGGGAGGTATACAGTGGTATACTATTTATGACACAGTGGTAGACAGTGGCATACTATTTATGGCACAGTGGTATACAGTAGGGAGGTATACAGTGGTATACTATTTATGGCACAGTGGTATACAGTAGGGAAGTATACAGTGGTATACTATTTATGACACAGTGGTATACAGTAGGGAGTGTATACAGTGGTATACTATTTATGACACAGTGGTATACAGTAGGGAGGTATACAGTGGTATACTATTTATGACACAGTGGTATACAGTAGGGAGGTATACAGTGGTATACTATTTATGACACAGTGGTATACAGTAGGGAGGTATGCAGTGGGATACTATATATGACACAGTGGTATACAGTAGGGAGGTATACAGTGGTATACTATTTATGGCACAGTGGTATACAGTAGGGAGGTATACAGTGGTATACTATTTATGACACAGTGGTATACAGTAGGGAGGTATACAGTGGTATACTATTTATGACACAGTGGTATACAGTAGGGAGGTATGCAGTGGTATACTATTTATGACACAGTGGTATACAGTAGGGAGGTATACAGTGGTATACTATTTATGACACAGTGGTATACAGTAGGGAGGGATACAGTGGTATACTATTTATGACACAGTGGTATACAGTAGGGAGGTATACAGTGGTATACTATTTATGACACAGTGGTATACAGTAGGGAGGTATATAGTGGTATACTATTTATGGCACAGTGGTATACAGTGGTATACTATTTATGGCACAGTGGTATACAGTAGGGAGGTATACAGTGGTATACTATTTATGACACAGTGATATACAGTAGGGAGGTATACAGTGGTATACTATTTATGACACAGTGGTATACAGTAGGGAGGTATACTGTGGTATACTATTTATGGCACAGTGGTATACAGTCGGGAGGTATACAGTGGTATACTATTTATGACACAGTGGTATACAGTAGGGAGGTATACAGTGGTATACTATTTATGGCACAGTGGTATACAGTAGGGAGGTATACAGTGGTATACTATTTATGACACAGTGGTATACAGTGGTATACTATTTATGGCACAGTGGTATACAGTAGGGAGGTATACAGTGGTATACTATTTATGACACAGTGGTATACAGAAGGGAGGTATACAGTGGTATACTATTTATGGCACAGTGGTATACAGTAGGGAGGTATACAGTGGTATACTATTTATGACACAGTGGTATACAGTAGGGAGGTATACAGTGGTATACTATTTATGGCACAGTGGTATACAGTAGGGAGGTATACAGTGGTATACTATTTATGGTACAGTGGTATACAGTAGGGAGGTAGACAGTGGTATACTATTTATGGCACAGTGGTATACAGTAGGGAGGTATACAGTGGTATACTATTTATGACACAGTGGTATACAGTAGGGAGGTATACAGTGGTATACTATTTATGGCACAGTGGTATACAGTCGGGAGGTAGACAGTGGTATACTATTTATGGCACAGTGCTATACAGTAGGGAGGTATACAGTGGTATACTATTTATGGCACAGTGGTATACTATTTATGATACAGTGGTATACAGTAGGGAGGTAGACAGTGGTATACTATTTATGACACAGTGGTATACAGTAGGGAGGTATACAGTGGTATACTATTTATGGCACAGTGGTATACAGTCGGGAGGTATACAGTGGTATACTATTTATGACACAGTGGTATACAGTAGGGAGGTATACAGTGGTATACTATTTATGGCACAGTGGTATACAGTAGGGAGGTATACAGTGGTATACTATTTATGACACAGTGGTATACAGTAGGGAGGTACACAGTGGTATACTATTTATGACACAGTGGTATACAGTAGGGAGGTATACAGTGGTATACTATTTATGACACAGTGGTATACAGTAGGGAGGTATACAGTGGTATACTATTTATGGCACAGTGGTATACAGTAGGGAGGTATATAGTGGTATACTATTTATGGCACAGTGGTATACAGTGGTATACTATTTATGGCACAGTGGTATACAGTAGGGAGGTATACAGTGGTATACTATTTATGACACAGTGGTATACAGTAGGGAGGTATACAGTGGTATACTATTTATGGCACAGTGGTATACAGTCGGGAGGTAGACAGTGGTATACTATTTATGGCACAGTGCTATACAGTAGGGAGGTATACAGTGGTATACTATTTATGGCACAGTGGTATACTATTTATGATACAGTGGTATACAGTAGGGAGGTAGACAGTGGTATACTATTTATGACACAGTGGTACACAGTAGGGAGGTATACAGTGGTATACTATTTATGGCACAGTGGTATACAGTCGGGAGGTATACAGTGGTATACTATTTATGACACAGTGGTATACAGTAGGGAGGTATACAGTGGTATACTATTTATGGCACAGTGGTATACAGTAGGGAGGTATACAGTGGTATACTATTT
The DNA here is from genome assembly GCF_036365525.1 of Heterodontus francisci. Lineage (NCBI taxonomy): Eukaryota > Metazoa > Chordata > Chondrichthyes > Heterodontiformes > Heterodontidae > Heterodontus > Heterodontus francisci. The sequence goes on along the minus strand of NW_027140691.1, from coordinate 351,595 downwards.
ATGACACAGTGGTATACAGTAGGGAGGTACACAGTGGTATACTATTTATGACACAGTGATATACAGTAGGGAGGTATACAGTGGTATACTATTTATGACACAGTGGTATACAGTAGGGAGGTATACTGTGGTATACTATTTATGGCACAGTGGTATACAGTCGGGAGGTATACAGTGGTATACTATTTATGACACAGTGGTATACAGTAGGGAGGTATACAGTGGTATACTATTTATGGCACAGTGGTATACAGTAGGGAGGTATACAGTGGTATACTATTTATGACACAGTGGTATACAGTGGTATACTATTTATGGCACAGTGGTATACAGTAGGGAGGTATACAGTGGTATACTATTTATGACACAGTGGTATACAGAAGGGAGGTATACAGTGGTATACTATTTATGGCACAGTGGTATACAGTAGGGAGGTATACAGTGGTATACTATTTATGACACAGTGGTATACAGTAGGGAGGTATACAGTGGTATACTATTTATGGCACAGTGGTATACAGTAGGGAGGTATATAGTGGTATACTATTTATGGCACAGTGGTATACAGTGGTATACTATTTATGGCACAGTGGTATACAGTAGGGAGGTATACAGTGGTATACTATTTATGACACAGTGGTATACAGTAGGGAGGTATACAGTGGTATACTATTTATGGCACAGTGGTATACAGTCGGGAGGTAGACAGTGGTATACTATTTATGGCACAGTGCTATACAGTAGGGAGGTATACAGTGGTATACTATTTATGGCACAGTGGTATACTATTTATGATACAGTGGTATACAGTAGGGAGGTAGACAGTGGTATACTATTTATGACACAGTGGTACACAGTAGGGAGGTATACAGTGGTATACTATTTATGGCACAGTGGTATACAGTCGGGAGGTATACAGTGGTATACTATTTATGACACAGTGGTATACAGTAGGGAGGTATACAGTGGTATACTATTTATGGCACAGTGGTATACAGTAGGGAGGTATACAGTGGTATACTATTTATGGCACAGTGGTATACAGTAGGGAGGTACACAGTGGTATACTATTTATGACACAGTGATATACAGTAGGGAGGTATACAGTGGTATACTATTTATGACACAGTGGTATACAGTAGGGAGGTATACTGTGGTATACTATTTATGGCACAGTGGTATACAGTCGGGAGGTATACAGTGGTATACTATTTATGACACAGTGGTATACAGTAGGGAGGTATACAGTGGTATACTATTTATGACACAGTGGTATACAGTAGGGAGGTATATAGTGGTATACTATTTATGGCACAGTGGTATACAGTGGTATACTATTTATGGCACAGTGGTATACAGTAGGGAGGTATACAGTGGTATACTATTTATGACACAGTGATATACAGTAGGGAGGTATACAGTGGTATACTATTTATGACACAGTGGTATACAGTAGGGAGGTATACTGTGGTATACTATTTATGGCACAGTGGTATACAGTCGGGAGGTATACAGTGGTATACTATTTATGACACAGTGGTATACAGTAGGGAGGTATACAGTGGTATACTATTTATGGCACAGTGGTATACAGTAGGGAGGTATACAGTGGTATACTATTTATGACACAGTGGTATACAGTGGTATACTATTTATGACACAGTGGTATACAGTAGGGAGGTATACAGTGGTATACTATTTATGGCACGGTGGTATACAGTAGGGAGGTATACAGTGGTATACTATTTATGGTACAGTGGTATACAGTAGGGAGGTAGACAGTGGTATACTATTTATGGCACAGTGGTATACAGTAGGGAGGTATACAGTGGTATACTATTTATGACACAGTGGTATACAGTAGGGAGGTATACAGTGGTATACTATTTATGGCACAGTGGTATACAGTCGGGAGGTAGACAGTGGTATACTATTTATGGCACAGTGCTATACAGTAGGGAGGTATACAGTGGTATACTATTTATGGCACAGTGGTATACTATTTATGATACAGTGGTATACAGTAGGGAGGTAGACAGTGGTATACTATTTATGACACAGTGGTATACAGTAGGGAGGTATACAGTGGTATACTATTTATGGCACAGTGGTATACAGTCGGGAGGTATACAGTGGTATACTATTTATGACACAGTGGTATACAGTAGGGAGGTATACAGTGGTATACTATTTATGGCACAGTGGTATACAGTAGGGAGGTATACAGTGGTATACTATTTATGACACAGTGGTATACAGTAGGGAGGTACACAGTGGTATACTATTTATGACACAGTGGTATACAGTAGGGAGGTATACAGTGGTATACTATTTATGACACAGTGGTATACAGTAGGGAGGTATACAGTGGTATACTATTTATGGCACAGTGGTATACAGTAGGGAGGTATATAGTGGTATACTATTTATGGCACAGTGGTATACAGTGGTATACTATTTATGGCACAGTGGTATACAGTAGGGAGGTATACAGTGGTATACTATTTATGACACAGTGGTATACAGTAGGGAGGTATACAGTGGTATACTATTTATGGCACAGTGGTATACAGTCGGGAGGTAGACAGTGGTATACTATTTATGGCACAGTGCTATACAGTAGGGAGGTATACAGTGGTATACTATTTATGGCACAGTGGTATACTATTTATGATACAGTGGTATACAGTAGGGAGGTAGACAGTGGTATACTATTTATGACACAGTGGTACACAGTAGGGAGGTATACAGTGGTATACTATTTATGGCACAGTGGTATACAGTCGGGAGGTATACAGTGGTATACTATTTATGACACAGTGGTATACAGTAGGGAGGTATACAGTGGTATACTATTTATGGCACAGTGGTATACAGTAGGGAGGTATACAGTGGTATACTATTTATGACACAGTGGTATACAGTAGGGAGGTACACAGTGGTATACTATTTATGACACAGTGATATACAGTAGGGAGGTATACAGTGGTATACTATTTATGACACAGTGGTATACAGTAGGGAGGTATACTGTGGTATACTATTTATGGCACAGTGGTATACAGTCGGGAGGTATACAGTGGTATACTATTTATGACACAGTGGTATACAGTAGGGAGGTATACAGTGGTATACTATTTATGGCACAGTGGTATACAGTAGGGAGGTATACAGTGGTATACTATTTATGACACAGTGGTATACAGTGGTATACTATTTATGGCACAGTGGTATACAGTAGGGAGGTATACAGTGGTATACTATTTATGACACAGTGGTATACAGAAGGGAGGTATACAGTGGTATACTATTTATGGCACAGTGGTATACAGTAGGGAGGTATACAGTGGTATACTATTTATGACACAGTGGTATACAGTAGGGAGGTATACAGTGGTATACTATTTATGGCACAGTGGTATACAGTAGGGAGGTATATAGTGGTATACTATTTATGGCACAGTGGTATACAGTGGTATACTATTTATGGCACAGTGGTATACAGTAGGGAGGTATACAGTGGTATACTATTTATGACACAGTGGTATACAGTAGGGAGGTATACAGTGGTATACTATTTATGGCACAGTGGTATACAGTCGGGAGGTAGACAGTGGTATACTATTTATGGCACAGTGCTATACAGTAGGGAGGTATACAGTGGTATACTATTTATGGCACAGTGGTATACTATTTATGATACAGTGGTATACAGTAGGGAGGTAGACAGTGGTATACTATTTATGACACAGTGGTACACAGTAGGGAGGTATACAGTGGTATACTATTTATGGCACAGTGGTATACAGTCGGGAGGTATACAGTGGTATACTATTTATGACACAGTGGTATACAGTAGGGAGGTATACAGTGGTATACTATTTATGGCACAGTGGTATACAGTAGGGAGGTATACAGTGGTATACTATTTATGACACAGTGGTATACAGTAGGGAGGTACACAGTGGTATACTATTTATGACACAGTGATATACAGTAGGGAGGTATACAGTGGTATACTATTTATGACACAGTGGTATACAGTAGGGAGGTATACTGTGGTATACTATTTATGGCACAGTGGTATACAGTCGGGAGGTATACAGTGGTATACTATTTATGACACAGTGGTATACAGTAGGGAGGTATACAGTGGTATACTATTTATGGCACAGTGGTATACAGTAGGGAGGTATACAGTGGTATACTATTTATGACACAGTGGTATACAGTGGTATACTATTTATGGCACAGTGGTATACAGTAGGGAGGTATACAGTGGTATACTATTTATGACACAGTGGTATACAGAAGGGAGGTATACAGTGGTATACTATTTATGGCACAGTGGTATACAGTAGGGAGGTATACAGTGGTATACTATTTATGACACAGTGGTATACAGTAGGGAGGTATACAGTGGTATACTATTTATGGCACAGTGGTATACAGTAGGGAGGTATACAGTGGTATACTATTTATGGTACAGTGGTATACAGTAGGGAGGTCGACAGTGGTATACTATTTATGGCACAGTGGTATACAGTAGGGAGGTATACAGTGGTATACTATTTATGACACAGTGGTATACAGTAGGGAGGTATACAGTGGTATACTATTTATGGCACAGTGGTATACAGTCGGGAGGTAGACAGTGGTATACTATTTATGGCACAGTGCTATACAGTAGGGAGGTATACAGTGGTATACTATTTATGGCACAGTGGTATACTATTTATGATACAGTGGTATACAGTAGGGAGGTAGACAGTGGTATACTATTTATGACACAGTGGTATACAGTAGGGAGGTATACAGTGGTATACTATTTATGGCACAGTGGTATACAGTCGGGAGGTATACAGTGGTATACTATTTATGACACAGTGGTATACAGTAGGGAGGTATACAGTGGTATACTATTTATGGCACAGTGGTATACAGTAGGGAGGTATACAGTGGTATACTATTTATGACACAGTGGTATACAGTAGGGAGGTACACAGTGGTATACTATTTATGACACAGTGGTATACAGTAGGGAGGTATACAGTGGTATACTATTTATGACACAGTGGTATACAGTAGGGAGGTATACAGTGGTATACTATTTATGGCACAGTGGTATACAGTAGGGAGGTATATAGTGGTATACTATTTATGGCACAGTGGTATACAGTGGTATACTATTTATGGCACAGTGGTATACAGTAGGGAGGTATACAGTGGTATACTATTTATGACACAGTGGTATACAGTAGGGAGGTATACAGTGGTATACTATTTATGGCACAGTGGTATACAGTCGGGAGGTAGACAGTGGTATACTATTTATGGCACAGTGCTATACAGTAGGGAGGTATACAGTGGTATACTATTTATGGCACAGTGGTATACTATTTATGATACAGTGGTATACAGTAGGGAGGTAGACAGTGGTATACTATTTATGACACAGTGCTACACAGTAGGGAGGTATACAGTGGTATACTATTTATGGCACAGTGGTATACAGTCGGGAGGTATACAGTGGTATACTATTTATGACACAGTGGTATACAGTAGGGAGGTATACAGTGGTATACTATTTATGGCACAGTGGTATACAGTAGGGAGGTATACAGTGGTATACTATTTATGACACAGTGGTATACAGTAGGGAGGTACACAGTGGTATACTATTTATGACACAGTGGTATACAGTAGGGAGGTATACAGTGGTATACTATTTATGACACAGTGGTATACAGTAGGGAGGTATACAGTGGTATACTATTTATGGCACAGTGGTATACAGTAGGGAGGTATATAGTGGTATACTATTTATGGCACAGTGGTATACAGTGGTATACTATTTATGGCACAGTGGTATACAGTAGGGAGGTATACAGTGGTATACTATTTATGACACAGTGATATACAGTAGGGAGGTATACAGTGGTATACTATTTATGACACAGTGGTATACAGTAGGGAGGTATACAGTGGTATACTATTTATGACACAGTGGTATACAGTAGGGAGGGATACAGTGGTATACTATTTATGACACAGTGGTATACAGTAGGGAGGTATATAGTGGTATACTATTTATGGCACAGTGGTATACAGTGGTATACTATTTATGGCACAGTGGTATACAGTAGGGAGGTATACAGTGGTATACTATTTATGGCACAGTGGTATACAGTAGGGAGGTATACAGTGGTATACTATTTATGACACAGTGGTATACAGTGGTATACTATTTATGGCACAGTGGTATACAGTAGGGAGGTATACAGTGGTATACTATTTATGACACAGTGGTATACAGTGGTATACTATTTATGGCACAGTGGTATACAGTAGGGAGGTATACAGTGCTATACTATTTATGACACAGTGGTATACAGTAGGGAGGTATACAGTGGTATACTATTTATGACACAGTGGTATACAGTAGGGAGGTATACAGTGGTATACTATTTATGGCACAGTGGTATACAGTCGGGAGGTATACAGTGGTATACTATTAATGACACAGTGGTATACAGTAGGGAGGTATACAGTGGTATACTATTTATGACACAGTGGTATACAGTAAGGAGTTATACAGTGGTATACTATTTATGACACAGTGGTATACAGTCGGGAGGTATACAGTGGTATACTATTTATGACACAGTGGTATACAGTAGGGAGGTATACAGTGCTTTACTATTTATGACACAGTGGTATACAGTAGGGAGGTATACAGTGGTATACTATTTATGGCACAGTGGTATACAGTAGGGAGGTATACAGTGGTATACTATTTATGACACAGTGGTATACAGTAGGGAGGTATACAGTGGTATACTATTTATGACACAGTGGTATACAGTCGGGAGGTATACAGTGGTATACTATTTATGGCACAGTGGTATACAGTAGGGAGGTATACAGTGGTATACTATTTATGACACAGTGGTATACAGTAGGGAGGTTTACAGTGGTATACTATTTATGGCCTAACCATCAGCCTCAAGAAAACGAACATCATGGGGCAGGATGTCAGAAATGCTCCATCCATCAATATTGGCGACCACGCTCTGGAAGTGGTTCAAGAGTTCACCTACCTAGGCTCAACTATCACCAGTAACCTGTCTCTAGATGCAGAAATCAACAAGCGCATGGGTAAGGCTTCCACTGCTATGTTCAGACTGGCCAAGAGAGTGTGGGAAAATGGCGCACTGACACGGAACACAAAAGTCCGAGTGTATCAGGCCTGTGTCCTCAGTACCTTGCTCTACGGCAGCGAGGCCTGGACAACGTATGCCAGCCAAGAGCGACGTCTCAATTCATTCCATCTTCGCTGCCTTCAGAGAATACTTGGCATCAGGTGGCAGGACTATATCTCCAACACAGAAGTCCTTGAAGCGGCCAACATCCCCAGCTTATACACACTACTGAGTCAGCGGCGCTTGAGATGGCTTGGCCATGTGAGCCGCATGGAAGATGGCAGGATCCCCAAAGACACATTGTACGGCGAGCTCGCCACTGGTATCAGACCCACCGGCCGTCCATGTCTCCGTTATAAAGACGTCTGCAAACGCGACATGAAATCATGTGACATTGATCACAAGTCGTGGGAGTCAGTTGCCAGCATTCGCCAGAGCTGGCGGGCAGCCATAAAGACAGGGCTAAATTGTGGCGAGTCGAAGAGACTTAGTAGTTGGCAGGAAAAAAGACAGAGGCGCAAGGGGAGAGCCAACTGTGCAACAGCCCCAACAAACAAATTTCTCTGCAGCACCTGTGGAAGAGCCTGTCACTCCAGAATTGGCCTTTATAGCCACTCCAGGCGCTGCTTCACAAACCACTGACCACCTCCAGGCGCGTATCCATTGTCTCTCGAGATAAGGAGGCCCAAAAGAAAGAAAAAAAGAACTATTTATGGCACAGTGGTATACAGTAGGGAGGTATACAGTGGTATACTATTTATGACACAGTGGTATACAGTAGGGAGGTATACAGTGGTATACTATTTATGGCACAGTGGTATACAGTAGGGAGGGAGTTGCCCTGGGAGTCCTCAACATCGACTCCGGACCTCATGAAGTCTCATAGCATCAGGTCAAACATGGGCAAGGTAACCTCCTACTGATTACCACCTACCGCCCTCCCTCAGCTGATGACTCAGTACTCCTCCATGTTGAACACCACTTGGAGGAAGCACTGAAGGTGGCAAGGGCACAAAATGTACTCTGGGTGGGGGACTTCAATGTCCATCACCATGAGTGGCTCAGTAGCACCACTACTGACCGAGATGGCCGAGTCCGAAAGGACATGGCTGCTAGACTGGGTCTGTGGCAGGTGGTGGGGGAACCAACACGAGGGAAGAACATACTCGACCTCGTCCTCACCAATCTGCCTGCCGCGGATGCATCTGTCCATGACAGTATTGGTAGGAGTGACCACCGCACAGTCCTTGTGGAGACGAAGTCCCGCCTTCACATTGAGGATACCGTCCATCATGTTGTGTGGCACTATCACCATGCTGAATGGGATAGATTTCGAACGGATCTAGCAATGCAAAACTGGGCATCCATGAGGCGCCATGGGCCATCAGCAGCAGCAGAATTGTACTCAACCACAATCTGTAACCTCATGGCCCGGCATATCCCCCACTCTACCATTACCATCAAGCCAGGAGACCAACCCTGGTTCAATGAAGAGTGCAGGAAGGCATGCCAGGAGCAGCACCAGGCATACCTCAAAATGAGGTGTCAACCTGGTGAAGCTACAACCCAGGACTATCTGCGTGCCAAACTGCGTAAGCAGCATGCGATAGACAGAGCTAAGTGATCCCATAACCAACGGATCAGATCTAAGCTCTGCAGTCCTGCCACATCCAGCCGTGAATGGTGGTGGACAATTAAACAACTAACTGGAGGAAACAAAAACAAGAAATGCTGGATTCACTCAGCAGGTCTGGCAGCATCTGTGGAAAGAGAAGCAGAGTTAACGTTTCGGGTCAGTGACCCTTCTTCGGAACTGACAAATATTAGAAAAGTCACAGATTATAAACAAGTGAGGTGGGGGTTGGGCAAGAGATAACAAAGGAGAAGGTGCAGATTGGACCAGGCCACATAGCTGACCAAAAGATCACGGAGCAAAGGCAAACAATATGTTAATGGTGTGTTGAAAGACAAAGCATTCGTACAGATTAGGTGTGAATATACTGAATATTGAACATCAGCAAGTGCAAACCTGAAGAAAAACAACCTGAAAAAAACAGTGGGTAAGCAAACTGAACAAACTAAGATGAAATGAAATAAATGCAAAAAAAGATTGTTAAAAAATGTAAAAAGGAATGCAAAAAAAAAGGAAGAAAAAAAAGAAAGAAAAAATAACTAAAAATGACTCCCCCCAACCAGCAGACCCATTCACCCGCCTCCAGCATTCTCCCTCTACCTGGACCCCTCACCCTGGCCTCTTACCCACTCTTGATCTCTTCATTGAAAACTGTCGGTGAGACATTGGTCGTCTCAATTTCTCTGCCCCCCTCACTCACTCTAACCTGTCCCCTCTGAACTTGAGGCACTCCGTTCTCTCAGGTCTAATCCCGACATGGTCATCAAACCTGCAGACAAGGGTGGTGCTGTTGTTGTATGGCGTACCGACCTCTACCTTGCAGAAGCTCAACGCCAACTCACAGACACCTCTTCCTACCTCCCTCTGGACCATGACCCCACCACCGAACATCAAGCCACCGTCCAAAGGACTGTCACTGACCTCATCTCCTCTGGAGATCTTCCCTCTACAGCTTCCAACCTTATAGTCCCGCAACCCCGGACAGCCCGCTTCTACCTCCTTCCCAAAATCCACAAACGGGACTGTCCCGGCAGACCCATTGTGTCAGCCTGCTCCTGCCCCACTGAACTTATTTCTTCCTATCTAGACTCTATCTTTTCTCCGCTGGTCCAGTCTCTTCCCACCTACATCCGTGACTCTTCTGACGTCCTACGTCATTTTGACAATTTCCAGTTTCCTGGTCCCAACCGCCTCCTCTTCACTATGGACGTCCAATCGCTCTACACCTCCATCCCCCACCAGGATGGTTTGAGGGCTCTCCGCTTCTTCCTGGAACAGAGGACCAACCAGTCCCCATCCACCAACACCCTCCTCCGCCTGGCTGAACTTGTTCTCACATTGAACAACTTCTCCTTCAACTCCATGCATTTCCTTCAAGTAAAAGGTGTTGCTATGGGTACCCGCATGGGTCCTAGTTATGCCTGTCTTTTTGTGGGATATGTCGAGCATTCTTTGTTCCAGTCCTACTCAGGCCCCCTCCCCCAACTCTTTTTCCGGTACATTGATGACTGTATCGGTGCCGTTTCCTGCTCCCGCCCCGAACTAGAAAACTTTTATCAACTTTGCTTCCAATTTCCACCCCTCTCTCACCTTTACATGGTCCATCTCTGACACTTCCCTTCCCTTCCTCGACTTCTCTGTCTCCATCTCTGGGGATAGGTTGTCTACCAATATCCATTATAAGCCCACTGACTCCCACAGCTACCTCGACTACACTTCTTCACACCCTACCTCCTGTAAGGACTCCATTCCATTCTCCCAGTTTCTCCGTCTCCGACGCATCTGCTCTGATGATGCTACCTTCCATGACGGTGCTTCTGATATGACCTCCTTTTTCCTCAACCGAGGATTTCCCCCCACTGTGGTTGACAGGGCCTTCAACCGTGTCCGACCCATTCCCCGCACCTCTACCCTCACCCCTTCCCCTCCCTCCCAGAACCGTGACAGGGTTCCCCTTGTCCTCACTTTTCATCCCACCAGCCTCCATATCCAAAGGATCATCCTCCGCCACCTCCAGCGTGATGCCACTACCAGTCGCATCTTCCCCTCCCTTCCCCTGTCAGCATTCCGAAGGGATCGTTCCCTCCGCAACACCCTGGTCCACTCCTCCATTACCCCCACCACCTCGTCCCCGTCCCATGGCACCTTCCCCTGCAATCGCAGGAGGTGTAATACCTGCCCATTTACCTCCTCTCTCCTCACGATCCCAGGCCCCAAACACTCCTTTCAGGTGAAGCAGCGATTTACTTGTACTTCTTTCAATGTAGCATACTGTATTCGCTGCTCACAGTGTGGTCTCCTCTACATTGGGGAGACCAAGCGCAGACTGGGTGACCGCTTTGCGGAACATCTCCGCTCAGTCCGCAAGCAGGACCCTGAGCTTCCGGTTGCTTGCCATTTCAACACTCCCCCCTGCTCTCATGCTCACATCTCTGTCCTGGGATTGCTGCAGTGTTCCAGTGAACATCAACACAAGCTCGAGGAACAGCATCTCATCTACCGATTAGGCACACTACAGCCTGCCGGACTGAACATTGAGTTCAATAATTTCAGAGCATGCCAGCCCCCCACTTTACTTTCATTTTTAGTCATTTTTAGTTATTTTTTCTTTCTTTTTTTTCTTCCTTTCTTTTTTTGCATTCCTTTTTACATTTTTTACAATCTTTTTTTGCATTTATTTCATTTCATCTTAGTTTGTTCAGTTTGCTTACCCACTGTTTTTTTCAGGTTGTTTTTCTTCAGGTTTGCACTTGCTGATGTTCAATATTCAGTATATTCACACCTAATCTGTACTAATGCTTTGTCTTTCAACACACCATTAACATATTGTTTGCCTTTGCTCCGTGATCTTTTGGTCAGCTATGTGGCCTGGTCCAATCTGCACCTTCTCCTTTGTTATCTCTTGCCCAACCCCCACCTCACTTGTTTATAATCTGTGACTTTTCTAATATTTGTCAGTTCCGAAGAAGGGTCACTGACCCGAAACGTTAACTCTGCTTCTCTTTCCACAGATGCTGCCAGACCTACTGAGTGAATCCAGCATTTCTTGTTTTTGTTTCAGATTTCCAGCATCCGCAGTATTTTGCTTTTAACTAACTGGAGGAGGTGGCTCCACAAATATCCCCATCCTCAATGATGGGGGAGCCCCGCACATCAGTGCGAAAGATAAGGCTGAAGCATTTGCAACAATCTTCAGCCAGAAGTGCCGAGTTGATGATCCATCTCGGCCTCCTCCTGAAGTCCCCAGCATCACAGATGCCAGTTTTCAATTCGATTCACTTCACGTGATATCAAGAAACGACTGAAGGCACTGGATACTGCAAAGTCTATGGGCCCTGACAATATTCCGGCAATAGTACTGAAGACCTGTGCTCCAGAACTTGCCGCGCCCCTAGCCAAGCTGTTCCAGTACAGCTACAACACTGGCATCTACCCTGCAATGTGGAAAATTGCCCAGGTATGTCCTGTACACAAAAAGCAGGACAAATCCAACCCGGTCAACTACCGCCCCATTAGCCTACTCTCAATCATAAGTAAAGTGATGGAGGGTGTCATCAACAGTGCCATCAAGCGGCGCTTGCTTAGCAACAACCTGCTCAGTGATGCTCAGTTTGGGTTCCGCCAGGGCCACTCAGCTCCTGACCTCATTACAACCTTGGTTCAAACATGGACAAAAGAGCTGAACTCAAGAGGTGAGGTGAGAGTGACTGCCCTTGACATCAAGGCAGCATTTGACCGAGTATGGCATCAAGGAGCCCTAGCAAAACTGAAGTCAATGGGAATCAGGGGGAAAACCCTCCGTTGGCTGGAGTCATACCTAGCGCAAAGGAAGATGGTTGTGGTTATTGGAGGTCAATCATCTGAGCTCCAGGGCATCACTGCAGGAGTACCTCAGGGTAGTGTCCGAGGCCCAACCATCTTCAGCTGCTTCATCAATGACCTTCCTTCAATCATAAGGTCAGAAGTGGGGATGTTCGCTGATGATTGCACAATGTTCAGCACCATTCGTGACTCCTCAGATACTGAAGCAGTCCGTGTAGAAATGCAGCAAGACCTGGACAATATCCAGGCGTGGGCTGATAAGTGGCAAGTAATATTCGCGCCACACAAGTGCCAGGCAATGACCATCTCCAACAAAAGAGAATCTAACCATCTCCCCTTGACATTCAACGGCATTACCATCGCTGAATCCCCCACTCTCAACATCCTAGGGGCTGCCATTTACCAGAAACTGAACTGGAGTAGTCATATAAATACCGTGGCTACAAGAGCAGGTCAAAGGCTAGGAATCTTGAGACGATTAACTCACCTCTTGACTCCCCAAAGCCTATCCACCATCTACAAGGCACAAGTCAGGAGTGTGATGGAATACTCTCCACTTGCCTGGATGACTGCAGCTCCAACAACACTCAAGAAGCTCGACACCATCCAGGACAAAGCAGCCCGCTTGATTGGCACCCCATCTACAAACATTCACTCCCTCCACCACCGACGCACAGTGGCAGCAGTGTGTACCATCTACAAGATGCACTGCAGCAACGCACCAAGGCTCCTTAGACAGCACCTTCCAAACCCGCGACCTCTACCAACTAGAAGAACAAGGGCAGCAAATACATGGGAACACCACCACCTGCAAGTTCCCCTCCAAGTCACACACCATCCTGACTTGGATCTATATCGCCGTTCCTTCACTGTTGCTGGGTCAAAATCCTGGAACTCCCTTCCTAACAGCACTGTGGGTATACCTACCCCACATGGACTGCAGCGGTTCAAGAAGGCAGCTCACCACCACCTTCTCAATGGCAATTAGGGATGGGCAATAAATGCTGGCCTGGCCAGTGATGCCCACTTCCCATGAATGAATTTAAAAAAACTTGTGATGCTTCGACAGCAATGAGTAAATACATACCGATTTTTTTTTAAATCGATAAAAGGAACTTCAAACTAAACTTCTTTTACAATGCTTATTATTTATAACTTTTATGTGTAACGAGACCGGTGCTTGGAAAGAAACACCAAAACTGTCTGACTAGTGGAGCAGAACACATTATATAACAGCACACATCACATGTGTCCCCAGTGTGTGTTCCTTTCTCCCCCAACAATTTGTCTCACCCCGCCCCCAGTTTGCGTCTCTCTCTCTCCCCCCAGTTTGCGTCTCTCTCTCTCCCCCCACTTTGCGTCTCTCTCTCTCCCCCCACTTTGCGTCTCTCTCTCTCTCCCCCCAGTTTGCGTCTTTCTCTCTTCCCCCCAGTTTGCGTCTTTCTCTCTTCCCCCCAGTTTGCGTCTCTCTCTCTCCCCCCACTTTGCGTCTCTCTCTCTCCCCCCAGTTTGCGTCTCTCTCTCTCCCCCCACTTTGCGTCTCTCTCTCTCCCCCCACTTTGCGTCTCTCTCTCTCCCCCCACTTTGCGTCTCTCTCTCTCCCCCCACTTTGCGTCTCTCTCTCTCCCCCCACTTTGCGTCTCTCTCTCTCTCTCTCTCCCCCCAGTTTGCGTCTCTCTCTCTCTCTCCCCCCAGTTTGCGTCTCTCTCTCTCCCCCCAGTTTGCGTCTCTCTCTCTCTCCCCCCAGTTTGCGTCTTTCTCTCTTCCCCCCAGTTTGTGTCTCTCTCTCCCCCCAGTTTGCGTCTCTCTCTCTTCCCCCCAGTTTGTGTCTCTCTCTCCCCCCACTTTGCGTCTCTCTCTCTCCCCCCACTTTGCGTCTCTCAATCTCTCTCCCCCCAGTTTGCGTCTCTCTCTCTCTCCCCCCAGTTTGCGTCTCTCTCTCTCCCCCCACTTTGCGTCTCTCTCTCTCTCCCCCCAGTTTGCGTCTTTCTCTCTTCCCCCCAGTTTGTGTCTCTCTCTCCCCCCAGTTTGCGTCTCTCTCTCTTCCCCCCAGTTTGTGTCTCTCTCTCCCCCCACTTTGCGTCTCTCTCTCTCCCCCCACTTTGCGTCTCTCTCTCTCTCCCCCCAGTTTGCGTCTTTCTCTCTCCCCCCAGTTTGCGTCTTTCTCTCTCCCCCCAGTTTGTGTCTCTCTCTCCCCCCACTTTGCGTCTCTCTCTCTCTCCCCCCAGTTTGCGTCTTTCTCTCTTCCCCCCAGTTTGTGTCTCTCTCTCCCCCCAGTTTGCGTCTCTCTCTCTCCCCCCACTTTGCGTCTTTCTCTCTCCCCCCAGTTTGTGTCTCTCTCTCCCCCCAGTTTGCGTCTCTCTCTCTCCCCCCAGTTTGCGTCTCTCTCTCTCTCCCCCCAGTTTGCGTCTCTCTCTCTCTCCCCCCAGTTTGCGTCTTTCTCTCTTCCCCCCAGTTTGCGTCTCTCTCTCTCCCCCCAGTTTGCGTCTTTCTCTCTTCCCCCCCTTTTGTGTCTCTCTCTCCCCCCCCCCACAGTTGGCGTCTCTCTCCCCCCCCCCCAGTTTGCGTCTCCCCCCCCCCCCCAGTTTGTGTCTCTCTCCCCCCCTTCAGTTTGCTTCTCTCCCCCCCCCCCACAGTTTGCGTCTCTCTCCCCCCCAGTTTGCGTCTCTCTCTCTCTCCCCCCAGTTTGCGTCTTTCTCTCTCTCCCCCCAGTTTGTGTCTCTCTCTCCCCCCAGTTTGCGTCTCTCTCTCTCCCCCCAGTTTGCGTCTTTCTCTCTTCCCCCCAGTTTGTGTCTCTCTCTCCCCCCAGTTTGCGTCTCTCTCTCTCCCCCCAGTTTGCGTCTCTCTCTCTCTCCCCCCAGTTTGTGTCTCTCTCTCCCCCCAGTTTGCGTCTTTCTCTCTTCCCCCCAGTTTGTGTCTCTCTCTCCCCCCAGTTTGCGTCTCTCTCTCTCCCCCCAGTTTGCGTCTCTCTCTCTCCCCCCAGTTTGCGTCTTTCTCTCTTCCCCCCCTTTTGTGTCTCTCTCTCCCCCCCCACAGTTGGCGTCTCTCTCCCCCCCCCCCCCACAGTTGGCGTCTCTCTCCCCCCCCCCAGTTTGCGTCTCTCTCCCCCCCAGTTTGCGTCTCTCTCTCTCCCCCCCGTTTGTGTCTCTCTCCCCCCCCCCCAGTTTGGGTCTATCTCCCCCTTCAGTTTGCGTCTCTCTCCCCCCGCCAGTTTGCGTCTCTCTCTGCCCCTTCAGTTTGCGTCTCTCTCCCCCCACAATTTGCATCTCTCTCCCCCCCCCCCAGTTTGCGTCTCTCTCCCCCCCAGTTTGCGTCTCTCTCTTCCCTCAGTTTGGTGTCTCTCTCCCCAGTTTGTGATTTTTCTCCCTCAATTTGTGTCTCTCTCCCTCAGTTTGTGTTTTTTCTCCCTCAGTTTGTCTCTCTCTCCCTCAGTTTGTGTTTTATCTCCCTCAATGTGTTCCTCTATTTGTTTCTCTGTGTTTCTTTCTCTCTCCCTCAGTTTGTATTCCTTCCTCAACTTGTGTTTCTGTCTCTCTCTTCCCAGTTTGTGTTCCTCTTTCTCCCTCAGTTTGTTTCTCTTTCTCTCTCCCAGTTTGTGTTTATCTCTCCCCCAGGTTTGTTTTTCTCACTCGGTGCAACTCTCCTCAGTTTGTTTCTGTGTTTATGGATCTCTCTTTCTTCCTTAGCTTGTGTCTCTCTCCCTGTATTTGTCTGTTTGTCTCTCTCCCTCCGTGTCGCTGTTTGCATTTCTCTCTCCCCCTATTTGTCTGTCTCTCACCCCATGTGTCTCTGTTTGCATTCCTCCCTCTCTCTGTCTATGTCTCCCTCCCTCTGTGTGTCTTTCTCTCCCCCTCTATTTGACTGTTTGTCTCTCTCCCTGTGTCCCTCTGTTTGCGTTCCTCTCTCTCCCTCTATTGGTCTGTTTATGTCTCTCTCCCTCTGTGTCTCTGTTTGCGTTCCTCTCTCTCCCCACTATTTGTCTGTTTATGTCTCTCTCTGTCTGTGTGTCTCTGTTTGTGTTTCTCTCTCTCTCCCCCCCCCCCCGCTATTTGTCTGTTTGTCTCTCTCCCTCTCTGTTTGCGTTTCTCTCTCTCTCCCCCTCTATATGTCTGTTTATGACTCTCTCCCTCTGCGTGTCCCTCTCTCCCCCTCTATTTGTCTGTTTATGTCTCTCTCCCTCTGTTTGCGTTCCTCTCTCTCCCTCTATTGGTCTGTTTATGTCTCTCTCCCTGTGTCCCTCTGTTTGCGTTCCCCTCTCTCCCTCTATTGGTCTGTTTATGTCTCTCTCCCTCTGTGTCTCTGTTTGCGTTTCTCTCTCTCGCCCTCTATTTGTCTGTTTATGTCTCTCTCCGTCTGTGTGTCTCTGTTTGCGTTTCTCTCTCGCCCTCTATTTGTCTGTTTATGTCTCTCTCCGTCTGTGTGTCTCTGTTTGCATTTCTCTCTCCCCCTCTATTTGTCTGTTTAGGTCTCTCTCTCTGTGTCTCTGATGGTGTTTCTCGCTCTCCCTCTATTTGTCTGTTTATGTCTCTCTCCCTCTCTGCCCCTCTATTTGTCTGTTTTTCTCTCCCCGTGTCTCTGTTTGTGTTCCTCCCTCTCTCTCTATTTGTCTCTCTCCCTATGTGTCTCTGTTTGTGTTTTTCTCTGTCTCTCCCCCTCTATTTGTCTGTTTATGTCTCTCACTTTCTGCCCCTCTATTTGTCTGTTTCTCTCTCTCCATGTGTCTCTGTTTGCGTTCCTCTCTCTCTCTATTTGACACTCTCCCTATGTGTCTCTGTTTGTGTTTTTCTCTCTCTCCCCCCCTCTATTTGTCTGTTTATGTCTCTCTCCCTCTGTGTCTCTCTGTTTGCATTCCTCTCTCTCTCTCTATTGGTCTGTTTTTGTCTCTCTCCCTATGTGTCTCTGTTTGCATTCCTCTCTCTCTATATTTGTCGGTTTATGTCTCTCTCTCTCCCTCCCTCTATTTGTCTGTTTCTCTCTCTCCCTATGTGTCTCTGTTTGTGTTTTTCTCTCTCTCCCCCCCGCCCTCTATTTGTCTGTTAATGTCTCTCTCCCAATGTGTCTCTCAGTTTGCGTTCCTCTCTCTCCCTCTATTTGTCTGTTTATGTCTCTCTCCCAATGGGTCTCTCTGTTTGCATTTCTCTCTCCCTCTAATTGTCTGTTTATGTATCTCTCCCTCTCTGTCTCTGTTTATGTTCCTCTCTCTCCCTCTATTTGTCTCCCTCCCTTTCTGTTTGTGTTTCTCTCTCCCTCTACCTGTCTGCTATGTCTCTCTCCCTCTGTGTCTCTCTCCCTATGGGTCTCTCTCTCCCTCCTCTATTTGTCTGTTTATGTCTCGCTCCCTATGGGTCTCTCTCTCGCCCCCTCTATGGTTCCTTCTCTCTCTAGTTTTTATGTTTGTCTTCCAACCTAGTTTGTATCTCCCTTTCCATTTATGTTTTCTCCCCACCATTATTTCTGTCTGTCTCTCCCCTTCTGTGTGTGTCTTTCTCTCTCACCTCACTTTGAGTCTCTCCCTCTCTATTTGTCTTTCTCTCTCACCTCACTTTGTCTCTCCCCCTCTATTTGTGTCCCTCTCACCTCACTTTGTCCCTCCCTCTCTATTTGTGTCTTTCTCTCTCTCCCCCCCCCCCCCACCTCTATTTGTCTTTCTCTCTCACCTCACTGTCTCTCTCCCCCTCTATTTGTGTCTTTCTCTCTCACCTCACTTTGTATCTCCCTCTCTATTTGTGTCTTTCTCTCTCTCCCCCCCCCCCACCTCTATTTGTCTTTCTCTCTCACCTCACTTTGTCTCTCCCTCTATTTGTGTCTTTCTCTCTCACCTCACTTTGTCTCTCTCCCCCTCTATTTGTGTCTCTCTCTCTCACCTCGTCTTTCTCCCCCTCTATTTGTGTCTTTCGCTCTCAACTCACTTTGTCTCTCCCCCTCTATTAGTGTCTCTCTCTCTCCTCACTTTGTCTCTCTCCCCCTCTATTTGTGTCTTTCTCTCTCACCTCACTTTGTCTCTCCCCCTCTATTTGTGTCTTTCTCTCTCACCTCACTTTGTCTCTCCCCCTCGATTTGTGTCTCTCTCCCCCTCTATTTGTGTCTTTCTCTCTCACCTCACTTTGTCTCTCCCCCTCGATTTGTGTCTTTGTCTCTCACCTCACTGTCTCTCTCCCCCTCTATTTGTGTCTTTCCCTCTCACCTCACTTTGTCTCTCTCCCCCTCTATTTGTGTCTTTCCCTCTCACCTCACTTTGTCTCTCCCCCTCTGTGTCATTTTCTCTCACCGCACTTTGTCTCTCCCCCTCCATTTGTGTCTTTCCCTCTCACCCCACTTTGTCTCTCTGCCCCTCTATTTGTGTCTTTCCCTCTCACTTCACTTTGTCTCTCCCCCTCTATTTGTGTCTTTCCCTCTCACCTCACTTTGTCTCTCCCCCTCTGTGTCATTTTCTCTCACCGCACTTTGTCTCTCCCCCTCCATTTGTGTCTTTCCCTCTCACCCCACTTTGTCTCTCTGCCCCTCTATTTGTGTCTTTCCCTCTCACTTCACTTTGTCTCTCCCCCTCTATTTGTATCATTTTCTCTCACCGCACTTTGTCTCTCCCCCTCTATTTGTGTCTTTCCCTCTCACCTCACTTTGTCTCTCTCCCCCTCTATTTGTGTCTTTCCCTCTCACCTCACTTTGTCTCTCCCCCTCTATTTGTGTCTTTCCCTCTCACCGCACTTTGTCTCTCCCCCTCTAT
This sequence comes from Heterodontus francisci, assembly GCF_036365525.1. NCBI lineage: Eukaryota > Metazoa > Chordata > Chondrichthyes > Heterodontiformes > Heterodontidae > Heterodontus > Heterodontus francisci. Next base: position 332,214 of record NW_027140691.1, on the reverse strand, counting down.
TTGTGTCTTTCCCTCTCACCTCACTTTGTCTCTCTCCCCCTCTATTTGTGTCATTTTCTCTCACCGCACTTTGTCTCTCCCCCTCTATTTGTGTCTTTCCCTCTCACCTCACTTTGTCTCTCCCCCTCTATTTGTGTCTTTCCCTCTCACCTCACTTTGTCTCTCTCCCCCTCTATTTGTGTCTTTCTCTCTCTCCCCCCCCACCTCTATTTGTCTTTCTCTCTCACCTCACTGTCTCTCTCCCCCTCTATTTGTGTCTTTCTCTCTCACCTCACTTTGTATCTCCCCCTCCATTTGTGTCTCTCTCACCTCACTTTGTCCCTCCCTCTCTATTTGTGTCTTTCTCTCCCCCCCCCCCCTATTTGTCTTTCCCTCTCACCTCACTGTCTCTCTAACCCTCTATTTGTGTCTTTCTCTCTCACCTCACTTTGTCACTCTGCCCCTCTATTTGTGTTTCTCTCTCACCTCACTTTGTCTCTCTCCCCCTCTATTTGTGTCTTTCACTCTCACCTCACTTTGTCTCTCCCCCACTATTTGTGTCTTTCTCTCTCACCTCACTGTCTCTCTCCCTCTCTATTTGTGTCTTTCTCTCTCACCTCACTTTGTCTCTCCCTCTATTTGTGTCTTTCTCTCTCACCTCACTTTGTCTCTCTCCCCCTCTATTTGTGTCTCTCTCTCTCACCTCGTCTTTCTCCCCCTCTATTTGTGTCTTTCGCTCTCAACTCACTTTGTCTCTCCCCCTCTATTAGTGTCTCTCTCTCTCCTCACTTTGTCTCTCTCCCCCTCTATTTGTGTCTTTCGCTCTCAACTCACTTTGTCTCTCCCCCTCTATTAGTGTCTCTCTCTCTCCTCACTTTGTCTCTCTCCCCCTCTATTTGTATCTTTCCCTCTCACCTCACTTTGTCTCTCCCCCTCGATTTGTGTCTTTCTCTCTCACCGCACTTTGTCTCTCCCCCTCTATTTGTATCTTTCCCTCTCACCTCACTTTGTCTCTCCCCCTCTATTAGTGTCTCTCTCTCTCCTCACTTTGTCTCTCTCCCCCTCTATTTGTATCTTTCCCTCTCACCTCACTTTGTCTCTCTCCCCCTCTATTTGTGTCTTTCTCTCTCTCCCCCCCCCCACCTCTATTTGTCTTTCTCTCTCACCTCACTTTGTCTCTCCCCCTCTATTTGTGTCTTTCTCTCTCACCGCACTTTGTCACTCCCCCTCTATTTGTGTCTTTCCCTCTCACCTCACTTTGTCTCTCTCCCCCTCTATTTGTGTCTTTCTCTCTCTCCCCCCCCCCACCTCTATTTGTCTTTCTCTCTCACCTCACTGTCTCTCTCCCCCTCTATTTGTGTCTTTCTCTCTCACCTCACTTTGTATCTCCCCCTCCATTTGTGTCTCTCTCACCTCACTTTGTCCCTCCCTCTCTATTTGTGTCTTTCTCTCCCCCCCCCATTTGTCTTTCCCTCTCACCTCACTGTCTCTCTAACCCTCTATTTGTGTCTTTCTCTCTCACCTCACTTTGTCACTCTGCCCCTCTATTTGTGTCTTTCTCTCTCACCGCACTTTGTCTCTCCCCCTCTATTTGTATCTTTCCCTCTCACCTCACTTTGTCTCTCTCCCCCTCTATTTGTGTCTTTCTCTCTCTCCCCCCCCCCCCACCTCTATTTGTCTTTCTCTCTCACCTCACTTTGTCTCTCCCCCTCTATTTGTGTCTTTCTCTCTCACCGCACTTTGTCTCTCCCCCTCTATTTGTGTCTTTCCCTCTCACCTCACTTTGTCTCTCTCCCCCTCTATTTGTGTCTTTCTCTCTCTCCCCCCCCCCCCCACCTCTATTTGTCTTTCTCTCTCACCTCACTGTCTCTCTCCCCCTCTATTTGTGTCTTTCTCTCTCACCTCACTTTGTATCTCCCCCTCCATTTGTGTCTCTCTCACCTCACTTTGTCCCTCCCTCTCTATTTGTGTCTTTCTCTCCCCCCACCATTTGTCTTTCCCTCTCACCTCACTGTCTCTCTAACCCTCTATTTGTGTCTTTCTCTCTCACCTCACTTTGTCACTCTGCCCCTCTATTTGTGTTTCTCTCTCACCTCACTTTGTCTCTCTCCCCCTTTATTTGTGTCTTTCACTCTCACCTCACTTTGTCTCTCCCCCACTATTTGTGTCTTTCTCTCTCACCTCACTGTCTCTCTCCCTCTCTATTTGTGTCTTTCTCTCTCACCTCACTTTGTCTCTCTGCCCCTCTATTTGTGTCTTTCTCTCTCACCTCACTTTGTCTCTCTCCCCCTCTATTTGTGTCTCTCTCTCTCACCTCGTCTTTCTCCCCCTCTATTTGTGTCTTTCTCTCTCACCTCACTTTGTCACTCTGCCCCTCTATTTGTGTTTCTCTCTCACCTCACTTTGTCTCTCTCCCCCTCTATTTGTGTCTTTCTCTCTCACCTCACTGTCTCTCTCCCTCTCTATTTGTGTCTTTCTCTCACCTCACTGTCTCTCTCCCTCTCTATTTGTGTCTTTCTCTCTCACCTCACTTTGTCTCTCTCCCCCTCTATTTGTGTCTCTCTCTCTCACCTCGTCTTTCTCCCCCTCTATTTGTGTCTTTCGCTCTCAACTCACTTTGTCTCTCCCCCTCTATTAGTGTCTCTCTCTCTCCTCACTTTGTCACTCTGCCCCTCTATTTGTGTTTCTCTCTCACCTCACTTTGTCTCTCTCCCCCTCTATTTGTGTCTTTCTCTCTCACCTCACTGTCTCTCTCCCTCTCTATTTGTGTCTTTCTCTCTCACCTCACTTTGTCTCTCTCCCCCTCTATTTGTGTCTCTCTCTCTCACCTCGTCTTTCTCCCCCTCTATTTGTGTCTTTCGCTCTCAACTCACTTTGTCTCTCCCCCTCTATTTGTGTCTTTCTCTCTCACCTCACTTTGTCTCTCCCCCTCGATTTGTGTCTCTCTCCCCCTCTATTTGTGTCTTTCTCTCTCACCTCACTTTGTCTCTCCCCCTCGATTTGTGTCTTTGTCTCTCACCTCACTGTCTCTCTCCCCCTCTATTTGTGTCTTTCTCTCTCACCTCACTTTGTCTCTCCCCCTCGATTTGTGTCTTTGTCTCTCACCTCACTGTCTCTCTCCCCCTCTATTTGTATCTTTCCCTCTCACCTCACTTTGTCTCTCTCCCCCTCTATTTGTGTCTTTCTCTCTCACCTCACTTTGTCTCTCCCCCTCTGTGTCATTTTCTCTCACCGCACTTTGTCTCTCCCCCTCCATTTGTGTCTTTCCCTCTCACCCCACTTTGTCTCTCTGCCCCTCTATTTGTGTCTTTCCCTCTCACTTCACTTTGTCTCTCCCCCTCTATTTGTGTCATTTTCTCTCAGCGCACTTTGTCTCTCATTTTCTATTTGTAGCATTTTCTCTCACCGCACTTTGTCTCTCCCCCTCTATTTGTGTCTTTCCCTCTCACCTCACTTTGTCTCTCCCCCTCTATTTGTGTCATTTTCTCTCACCGCACTTTGTCTCTCCCCCTCTATTTGTGTCTTTCCCTCTCACCGCACTTTGTCTCTCCCCCTCTATTTGTGTCTTTCCCTCTCACCTCACTTTGTCTCTCTCCCCCTCTATTTGTGTCTTTCTCTCTCTTCCCCCCCCACCTCTATTTGTCTTTCTCTCTCACCTCACTGTCTCTCTCCCCCTCTATTTGTGTCTTTCTCTCTCACCTCACTTTGTATCTCCCCCTCCATTTGTGTCTCTCTCACCTCACTTTGTCCCTCCCTCTCTATTTGTGTCTTTCTCTCCCCCCCCCTATTTGTCTTTCCCTCTCACCTCACTGTCTCTCTAACCTTCTATTTGTGTCTTTCTCTCTCACCTCACTTTGTCACTCTGCCCCTCTATTTGTGTTTCTCTCTCACCTCACTTTGTCTCTCTCCCCCTCTATTTGTGTCTTTCACTCTCACCTCACTTTGTCTCTCCCCCACTATTTGTGTCTTTCTCTCTCACCTCACTGTCTCTCTCCCTCTCTATTTGTGTCTTTCTCTCTCACCTCACTTTGTCTCTCCCTCTATTTGTGTCTTTCTCTCTCACCTCACTTTGTCTCTCTCCCCCTCTATTTGTGTCTCTCTCTCTCACCTCGTCTTTCTCCCCCTCTATTTGTGTCTTTCGCTCTCAACTCACTTTGTCTCTCCCCCTCTATTAGTGTCTCTCTCCCCCTCTATTTGTGTCTTTCGCTCTCAACTCACTTTGTCTCTCCCCCTCTATTAGTGTCTCTCTCCCCCTCTATTTGTGTCTTTCGCTCTCAACTCACTTTGTCTCTCCCCCTCTATTTGTGTCTTTCTCTCTCACCTCACTTCGTCTCTCCCCCTCGATTTGTGTCTCTCTCCCCCTCTATTTGTGTCTTTCTCTCTCACCTCACTTTGTCTCTCCCCCTCGATTTGTGTCTTTGTCTCTCACCTCACTGTCTCTCTCCCCCTCTATTTGTGTCTTTCCCTCTCACCTCACTTTGTCTCTCCCCCTCTGTGTCATTTTCTCTCACCGCACTTTGTCTCTCCCCCTCCATTTGTGTCTTTCCCTCTCACCCCACTTTGTCTCTCTGCCCCTCTATTTGTGTCTTTCCCTCTCACTTCACTTTGTCTCTCCCCCTCTATTTGTGTCATTTTCTCTCAGCGCACTTTGTCTCTCCCCCTCTATTTGTATCATTTTCTCTCACCGCACTTTGTCTCTCCCCCTCTAATTGTGTCTTTCCCTCTCACCGCACTTTGTCTCTCCCCCTCTATTTGTGTCTTTCCCTCTCACCTCACTTTGTCTCTCCCCCTCTATTTGTGTCTTTCCCTCTCACCTCACTTTGTCTCTCTCCCCTCTATTTGTGCGTCTCTCTCTCTCACCTCACTTTGTCTCTCTCCCTCTATTTGTGTCTCTCTCTCCCCCTCACTTTGTCTCTCTCACCTCACTTTGTCTCTCTCTCACCTCACTTTGTCTCTCCCCCCTCTATTTGTGTCTCTTTCTCCCTCTATTTGTGTGTCTCTCTCTCCCCCTCACTTTGTCTCTCTCCCTCTATTTGTGGCTCTCCCTCTATTTGTGTCTCTCCCCCTCTATTTGTGTCTCTCCCCCTCTATTTGTGTCTCTCCCCCCTCTATTTGTGTCTCTCTCTCTCTATTTGTGTCTCTCTCTCTCTATTTGTGTCTCTTTCTCCCTCTATTTGTGTGTTTCTCTCCCTCTATTTGTGTCTCTCTCCCTCTATTTGTGTGTTTCTCTCTCTATTTGTGTCTCTTTCTCCCTCTATTTGTGTTTCTCTCCCTCTATTTGTGTCTCTCTCCCTCTATTTGTGTGTTTCTCTCCCTCTATTTGTGTGTTTCTCTCCCTCTATTTGTGTCTCTCTCCCTCTATTTGTGTCTTTCTCTCCCTCTATTTGTGTTTCTCTCCCTCTATTTGTGTCTCTCTCCCTCTATTTGTGTCTCTCTCCCTCTATTTGTGTGTGTCTCTCTCTCCCTCACTTTGTCTCTCTCCCTCTATTTGTCTCTCTCCCTCTATTTGTCTCTCTCCCTCTATTTGTGTGTCTCTCTCCCTCTATTTGTGTGTCTCTCTCCCTCTGTGTGTCTCTCTCCCTCTATTTGTGTGTCTCTCTCCCTCTATTTGTGTGTTTCTCTCCCTCTATTTGTGTGTTTCTCTCCCTCTATTTGTGTCTCTTTCTCCCTCTATTTGTGTCTCTTTCTCCCTCTATTTGTGTGTCTCTCTCCCTCTATTTGTGTGTCTCTCTCACCTCACTTTGTCTCTCTCCCTCTATTTGTGTGTTTCTCTCCCTCTATTTGTGTCTCTCTCCCTCTATTTGTGTGTTTCTCTCCCTCTATTTGTGTCTCTCTCCCTCTATTTGTGTGTCTCTCTCCCTCTATTTGTGTGTCTCTCTCCCTCTATTTGTGTGTTTCTCTCCCTCTATTTGTGTCTCTCTCCCTCTATTTGTGACTCTCTCTCTCCCCCTCACTTTGTCTCTCTCCCTCTATTTGTGTGTCTCTCTCTCCCCCTCACTTTGTCTCTCTCCCTCTATTTGTGTCTCTCTCTCTCCCCCTCACTTTGTCTCTCTCCCTCTATTTGTGTCTCTTTCTCCCTCTATTTGTGTCTCTTTCTCCCTCTATTTGTGTCTCTCTCTCTCCCCCCTCACTTTGTCTCTCTCTCACTTTGTCTCTCTCTCACTTTGTCTCTCTCCCTCACTTTGTGTCTCTTTCTCCCTCTATTAGTGTCTCTTTCTCCCTCTATTTGTGTCTCTCTCCCTCTATTTGTGTCTCTTTCTCCCTCTATTTGTGTCTTTCTCCCTCTATTTGTGTCTTTCTCCCTCTATTTGTGTCTCTCTCTCTCCCCCTCACTTTGTCTCTCTCCCTCTATTTGTGTCTCTTTCTGCCTCTATTTGTGTCTCTCTCTCTCCCCCTCACTTTGTCTCTCTCCCTCTATTTGTGTCTTTCTCCCTCTATTTGTGTGTCTCTCTCTCCCCCTCACTTTGTCTCTCTCCCTCTATTTGTGTCTTTCTCCCTCTATTTGTGTGTCTCTCTCTCCCCCTCACTTTGTCTCTCTCCCTCTATTTGTGTCTCTCTCTCTCCCCCTCACTTTGTCTCTCTTCCTCACTTTGTCTCTCTCCCTCTATTTGTGTCTCTTTCTCCCTCTATTTGTGTCTCTTTCTCCCTCTATTTGTGTGTCTCTCTCTCCCCCTCACTTTGTCTCTCTCCCTCACTTTGACTCTCTTTCTCCCTCTATTTGTGTGTCTCTCTCTCCCCCTCACTTTGTCTCTCTCCCTCTCTTTGTCTCTCTTTCTCCCTCTATTTGTGTCTCTTTCTCCCTCTATTTGTGTCTCTGTCTCTCCCCCTCACTTTGTCTCTCTCCCTCTATTTGTGTGTCTCTCTCCCTCTATTTGTGTCTCTCTCTCCCTCTATTTGTGTCTCCCTCTCCCTCTATTTGTGTCTCTCTCCCTCTATTTGTGTCTCTCTCCCTCTATTTGTGTCCCTTTCTCCCTCTATTTGTGTCTCTCTCCCTCTATTTGTGTCTCTTTCTCCCTCTATTTGTGTCTCTTTCTCCCTCTATTTGTGTCTCTTTCTCCCTCTATTTGTGTCTCTTTCTCCCTCTATTTGTGTCTCTCTCTCCCTCTATTTGTGTCTCTTTCTCCCTCTATTTGTGTCTCTCCCCCCTCTATTTGTGTCTCTCTCCCTCCCCCTCACTTTGTCTCTCTCCCTCACTTTGTCTCTCTCCCTCTATTTGTCTCTCTTTCTCCCTCTATTTGTGTCTCTCTCCCTCTATTTGTGTCTCTCTCCCTCTATTTGTGTCTCTTTCTTCCTCTATTTGTGTCTCTTTCTCCCTCTATTTGTGTCTCTCTCTCCCTCTATTTGTGTCTCTCTCTCCCTCTATTTGTGTCTCTCTCCCCCTCTATTTGTGTCTCTTTCTCCCTCTATTTGTGTCTCTCCCCCCTCTATTTGTGTCTCTCTCCCTCCCCCTCACTTTGTCTCTCTCCCTCTATTTGTCTCTCTCCCTCTATTTGTCTCTCTTTCTCCCTCTATTTGTGTCTCTCTCCCTCTATTTGTGTCTCTCTCCCTCTATTTGTGTCTCTTTCTTCCTCTATTTGTCTCTTTCTCCCTCTATTTGTGTCTCATTCTCCCTCTATTTGTGTCTCTCCCCCTCTATTTGTGTCTCTCCCCCTCTATTTGTCTCTCTCTCCCTCTATTTGTCTCTCTCTCCCTCTATTTGTCTCTTTCTCCCTCTATTTGTGTCTCTTTCTCCCTCTATTTGTGTCTCTCTCCCTCTATTTGTGTCTCTTTCTCCCTCTATTTGTGTCTCTTTCTCCCTCTATTTGTGTCTCTTTCTCCCTCTATTTGTGTCTCATTCTCCTCTATTTGTGTCTCTCTCTCCCTCTATTTGTCTCTCTCTCCCTCTATTTGTCTCTCTCCCCCCTCTATTTGTGTCTCTCCCCCTCTATTTGTGTCTCTCCCCCCTCTATTTGTGTCTCTCCCCCCTCTATTTGTGTCTCTCCCCCCTCTATTTGTGTTTCTCTCCCTCTATTTGTGTGTTTCTCTCCCTCTATTTGTGTGTTCTCTCCCTCTCTATTTTTCTCTCTCTCCCTCTATTTGTGTCTCTTTCTCCCTCTATTTGTGTCTCTTTCTCCCTCTATTTGTGTCTCTTTCTCCCTCTATTTGTGTGTCTCTCTCCCTCTATTTGCGTCTCTCCCCCCTCTATTTGTGTCTTTCTCCCTCTATTTGTGTGTTTCTCTCCCTCTATTTGTGTCTCTCTCCCTCTATTGTGTCTCTCCCCCTCTATTTGTGTCTCTCTCCCTCTATTTGCGTCTCTCCCCCCTCTATTTGTGTCTTTCTCCCTCTATTTGTGTGTTTCTCTCCCTCTATTTGTGTCTCTCTCCCTCTATTTGTGTCTCTCCCCCTCTATTTGTGTCTCTCTCCCTCTATTTGCGTCTCTCCCCCCTCTATTTGTGTCTTTCTCCCTCTATTTGTGTGTTTCTCTCCCTCTATTTGTGTCTCTCCCCCTCTATTTGTGTCTCTCCCCCCTCTATTTGTGTCTCTCTCCCTCTATTTGCGTCTCTCCCCCCTCTATTTGTCTCTTTCTCCCTCTATTTGTGTGTCTCTCTCCCCCTCTATTTGTGTCTCTCCCCCCTTTATTTGTGTCTTTCTCCCTCTATTTGTGTGTTTCTCTCCCTCTATTTGTGTCTCTCCCTCTATTTGTGTCTCTCCCCCCTCTATTTGTGTCTCTCTCCCTCTATTTGTGTCTCTCCCCCTCTATTTGTTCTCTTTCTCCCTCTATTTGTATCTCTCTCCCTCTATTTGTGTCTCTCTCCCTCTATTTGTGTCTCTCCCCCTCTATTTGTTTCTCTTCTCCCTCTATTTGTATCTCTCTCCCCTCTATTTGTGTCTCTCTCCCTCTATTTGTGTCTCTCCCCCTCTATTTGTTTCTCTTTCTCCCTCTATTTGTATCTCTCCCCCCTCTATTTGTGTCTCTCTCCCCTCTATTTGTGTCTCTCTCCCCTCTATTTGTGTCTCTCTCCCTCTATTTGTGTCTCTCTCCCTCTATTTGTATCTCTCCCCCCTCTATTTGTGTCTCTCTCCCCTCTATTTGTGTCTCTCTCCCCTCTATTTGTGTCTCTCTCCCCTCTATTTGTGTCTCTCTCCCTCTATTTGTGTCTCTCTCCCCTCTATTTGTGTCTCTCTCCCTCTATTTGTGTCTCTCTCCCCTCTATTTGTGTCTCTCTCCCTCTATTTGTGTCTCTCCCCCTCTATTTGCGTCTCTCCCCCCTCTATTTGCGTCTCTCCCCCTCTATTTGCGTCTCTCCCCCCTCTATTTGCGTCTCTCCCCCTCTATTTGCGTCTCTCCCCCTCTATTTGCGTCTCTCCCCCTCTATTTGCGTCTCTCCCCCTCTATTTGTGTGTCTCCCCCTCTATTTGTGTCTCTCTCCCTCTATTTGTGTCTCTCTCCCCTCTATTTGTGTCTCTCTCCCTCTATTTGTGTCTCTCTCCCTCTATTTGTGTCTCTCTCCCTCTATTTGTGTCTCTCCCCCCTCTATTTGTGTCTCTCTCCCTCTATTTGTGTCTCTCTCCCTCTATTTGTGTCTCTTCTTCCTCTATTTGTCTCTTCTCTCCCTCTATTTGTGTCTCTCTCCCTCTATTTGTGTCTCTCTCCCCTCTATTTGTGTCTCTCTCCCTCTATTTGTGTCTCTCTCCCTCTATTTGTGTCTCTCTCCCTCTATTTGTGTCTCTCTCCCTCTATTTGTGTCTCTCCCCCCTCTATTTGTGTCTCTCTCCCTCTATTTGTGTCTCTCCCCCTCTATTTGTGTCTCTCTCCCTCTATTTGTGTCTCTCTCCCCTCTATTTGTGTCTCTCTCCCTCTATTTGTGTCTCTCTCCCTCTATTTGTGTCTCTCTCCCTCTATTTGTGTCTCTCCCCCCTCTATTTGTGTTTCTCTCCCTCTATTTGCGTCTCTCCCCCCTCTATTTGTGTCTCTCTCCCTCTATTTGTGTCTTTCCCTCTCACCTCACTTTGTGTCTCTCCCTCTATTTGTGTGTTTCTCTCCCTCTATTTGTCTTTCTCTTTCACCGCACTTTGTCTCTCTCCCCCTCTATTTGTGTCTTTCCCTCTCACCTCACTTTGTGTCTCTCCCTCTATTTGTGTGTTTCTCTCCCTCTATTTGTCTCTCTCCCCCTCTATTTGTCTTTCTCTTTCACCGCACTTTGTCTCTCTCCCCTCTATTTGTGTCTTTCCCTCTCACCTCACTTTGTGTCTCTCCCCCCTCTATTTGTGTCTCTCTCCTCTATTTGTGTCTCTCTCCCTCTATTTGCGTCTCTCCCCCCTCTATTTGTGTCTCTCCCCCTCTATTTGCGTCTCTCTCCCCTCTATTTGTGTCTCTCTCCCTCTATTTGTCGTCTCTCCCCCTCTATTTGTGTCTCTCCCCCCTCTATTTGTGTCTCTCTCCTCTATTTGTGTCTCTCCCCCCTCTATTTGTGTCTCTCTCCCTCTATTTGTGTCTCTCCCCCCTCTATTTGTGTTCTCTCCCTCTATTTGCGTCTCTCCCCCTCTATTTGTGTCTCTCTCCCTCTATTTGTGTCTCTCTCCCTCTATTTGTGTCTCTCTCCCTCTATTTGTGTCTTTCCCTCTCACCTCACTTTGTGTCTCTCCCTCTATTTGTGTTTCTCTCCCTCTATTTGTCTCTCTCCCCTCTATTTGTCTTTCTCTTTCACCGCACTTTGTCTCTCTCCCCCTCTATTTGTCTTTCCCTCTCACCTCACTTTGTGTCTCTCCCTCTATTTGTGTGTTTCTCTCCCTCTATTTGTCTCTCTCCCCCTCTATTTGTCTTTCTCTTTCACCGCACTTTGTCTCTCTCCCCCTCTATTTGTGTCTTTCCCTCTCACCTCACTTTGTGTCTCTCCCCCCTCTATTTGTGTCTCTCTCCCTCTATTTGTGTCTCTCCCCCCTCTATTTGTGTCTCTCCCCCTCTATTTGTGTCTCTCCCCTCTATTTGTGTCTCTCCCTCTATTTGTGTGTTTCCCTCTCCCTCTATTTGTCTCTCTCCCCTCTATTTGTCTTTCACCTCACTTTGTGTCTCTCTCCCTCTATTTGTGTCTCTCTCCCTCTATTTGTGTCTCTCTCCCTCTCACCTCACTTTGTGTCTCTCCTCTATTTGTGTGTTTCCCTCTCCTCTATTTGTCTCTCTCCCCCTCTATTTGTCTTTCACCTCACTTTGTGTCTCTCTCCCTCTATTTGTGTCTCTCTCCTCTATTTGTGTCTCTCTCCCTCTCACCTCACTTTGTGTCTCTCCCTCTATTTGTGTGTTTCTCCCCCTCTATTTGTGTGTTTCCCTCTCCCTCTATTTGTCCCTCTCCCCTCTATTTGTCTTTCACCTCACTTTGTGTCTCTCCCCCTCTATTTGTGTCTCTCTCCTCACTA